>NC_085137.1:40138800-40438800 GCF_035046485.1 Aedes albopictus
ACGTTATGTTTTTCGGCCTTGGCAGTCTTTCAGAGAAGCAAGAACAATATTGCTTCAATTTCCGACGGTTTCGGACCGTGACCCGCCCACCGTAGCCTCTCGATTTTCGCGGTATGGACGATGGTTGGTTCTCTCAGCAGCTGATGCAGCTCGTGGTTCGTTCGCCTTCTCCAAGTCCCGTCTTCCATCATTACTCCGTCGTAGATGGTACGCAACACCTTCCGTTCGAAAACTCCAAGGGCGCGTAGGTCCTCTGCACGTAGGGTCCATGTTTCGTGCCCATAGAGGACGACCGGTCTAATCAGCGTTTTGTAGATAGTTAACGGCAGTTAGTTCGTGTTACGGCGAACTTTATTCACGAATTCTTCAACCGCCTCGATTTCATCACCGTCGATATAAATTCGGGGCGGCGGGCACGGTGATTCCTCCCTGGAGCCCTTTGCCATCATGTACTTTGTCTTCGACACATTAATGAGTATTCAGATTTGCCTGGATTGTACGTTTCGGATGTATGTTTCCGCCATCGTCTCAAATTTATGAGCAATAATATCTGTATCATCAGCGAAACCAAGCAGCTGAACGGACTTCGTGAAAATCGTTCCACTAGTTTATCTCCGCTCTCCTTATTACACCCTCTAAAGCTATGTTGAACAGCGCACGAAAGACCATCACCTTGCCGTAACCCTCTGCGAGCTTCGAAGGGACTCGAGAGTGTCCCTTACACTCGAACTACGCACATCACTCGATCCATCGTCGCCTTGATTAATTGTATCAGTTTATCCGGGAATCCGTATTCGTGCATAATCTGCCATAGCTGTTCTCGATTGTATCATACGCCGATTTGAAATCGATGAACAAGTGATGTGTGGGCAAGGGCACGTTGTATTCGCGGCATTTTTGCAACACCTGGCGGATGGTGAACATCTGGTCCGTTGTAGCGCGTTCACCCATAAGTCCAGCCTGATATTGCCCCACGAACTCTCTTTCAATCGGTGATAGACGGCGGCATAAAATTTGAGAGAGTATCTTGTAGGCAGCGCTCAGTAGTGTGATCGCGCGGTAGTTCCCGCAATCCAACTTGTTGCCCTTTTTGTAGATTGGACACACGATACATTCCATGCGCATCCATTCCTCCGGTAATACTTCCTCCTCCCAAATTTAGGTAATGACCCAGTGTAGTGCTCTTACCAGTGCTTCTCCATCGTATTTTAGAAAAACATAACGTTTCTCTAGCTGCAATATCCCGTCGTTAAGCAATCCTTTCGTCCTTTTTTAGTTCTGGAGCATTAGCCATTCTCAATTGAGCCTCAAGAGGCTTCAGAGAGTTTTCAGCGGGTTTTAGAGGCGTATTGGAGGACTCCGGAGAGGTGGTCTCAGATGGATTTTAAGACGCTTGTACATCTGAAGATCTCCTCAAGGGAGCTCTTGGACATTATTGAACAAACATTGAACTCACCACTTGACAGTACATGTAGATTAGCCTGGTACACGGTTTATATGGGAAAATACAAAAAAATGGAAAAACTCAAGCTCCTGTATACTTTTTGAGTTCCACTTTGGTCCCATATCAACTGTGTAAAATTTCAGATCGATCGGAAAAACTATATTTTAGCGCCCGCCATTCTTAGTTTTTCATACGATTTACTATGGGGAAATTTTACTCCTGCAAAGAAAAATCGCTAGGAGTCACCCCCAGATCGTTAAAAATAAGTCGATGAATGATTTCTGTAGAAAACTTTACTAGGAATCAGACCTCCGAAGACAGCAAACCGATGCGACGTTCGTGGAAAAAGTTAATAGGCTCCACCCGATCGATAAAATAACGAGATTTTATTATTTATTGTTATTCCTTACATGTTAAACAGCGTTTGCATGCCATTCGGTTTTCAGTCAATATCTTTTTCCACATGCTTTAGATCGCTTTGCGGTCTTCGAAGGGTTGGTTTTTCGTAAAATTTCCAACAGAAATCATTCATCGATTTATTTTTAGGGGTTAAGAGGCAACCTGTGGCGATTTTTCTTTGAAAAAGTGATTTTCCCCATACTAAATCGTATGAAAACTTTAAATGGTTGGCGCTAAAATATAGTTTCTCCGATCGATTTGAAATTTTGCACAGTTGATATGGGGCCAAAATGGAACTCAAAAAGTGTACAGGAGTAAAATGTATTTTTGTGTCCCACGCTAATGTAGATACGATGACCTGCACTCAAGAAAGTTTGGGGGAACATTAAATAGTTCAACCCCTCTCTCACACAACCAACCTTATTCCTAATCTTAAGCTCTGATCACAGCCAAATTTAGGAATCATTATCTAAGTTGAGGTACCTTAATAGATTCTACCTAAACGGATTCAACCTTAATGGAGGTTTCAAGTGTACATATTTATAAAACAGAGCGGTTTTTCCGTGACTTTTTTGTAGCACTGATCCAGCGCACAAGTTTTTCGTATACTATATTTTTAGGTTCAGCTTCTGAAATGAGCTGTAGGCGATTGAATCTAGATTTATCGAAATGGCATTTTCAGCACTGCCTTTGGGAGTCTAATTGACCTGTAAATGTTACTTGGGAACACGTGCTTGTCACTGCACTATTTTGTCACTATTTTGGCTTGCGAAAGAGACGTTTCATTCTGTTCTAAATATTTAGCAAAATCCCAAATATTCTGACAGTATTTTTCAAATTTCCATATTTCTCTCGTGTTTTCAGATGCTGAGCTGAATAAATTATCACAGCAACAAATTCAAACACTCGCTTTCCACTTCGAACAATGTCACCACCGGGGATCACCTTCAATCATCAGCGTAGATCCATCTCGTCGAATGCGTGATTAAACCCTGAGTTGATTCCCACGACAGCAGCACACCCACACACCACTTTGTATCATCTGTCGTCGCAGGAACTGTATCTTCTTAAACGAGGCGTCATCGACCCCGTCCACCCCCGCTGCTGGCTGGCCCAGGCACCACCATTATCACCACAACACACGTCGTCAAGATTGCCGCCCCAACGGCAGCGGCAGCGGCTGCCACGGCCACGGTTGTCGTTTCGGGACCCATCAAGATGCGTCTGAAAAGCGCGCGAAAAACTTTCAGCCGACACAAACATAAGCACGGACTGGAGTTTCCCCAGCCCAGGTAAGTGAGGGGGTGGGGTGGGATGGTAGATGAGGCGCGCTTGGTTCACCCTGGACAACTCCAACTACACTGGTCGGTTGGGCGTCATCGTCGTCGTTGTCGTCGGAAGATCGCTGGGCTGATTGCGGGAACACGTCTCTGAAACTTTAGTACCGTTCGCTATGTGCAATCAGGGACGCTTGCCGCACTCAGCAGTTGAGAGGGCGTCCTCAATAAAATCACGATCACGGTGCCTCGTGGTGCCATGGCAGCTGGGTTGTTATTGCTATTGTTTTGTCGTAACCTTGCCGATGCACACCGTAATTCGTTCCGATGGTGATGGGAACCGAAAATGATTTCCATTATCCATTTCGGTGATAAGCGCTGGCGATAAAAACTGCAATCAAATTGAGCGCGACGCGCGATACGGGAATTGACCGGGTCCATCGTCCGTCCGTTTTTTTTCCGACGCAGGCAGGGTGTCAATGATGAGCTACAACTTGATAGGCACTTATCGTATGCTGTGATGGGTTCAACTATCGCAGTAATGGGGTTGATGAGTAGTATACGAGGAGCGGAATGGTAGCATTCGTGTATTGTGATAATTAATATGTCTCTTCCGTTTCGTCGGTGACGAAGCCGGACGGTGGTGGGTCGTCTGTCTGTTGTGATGGTTGTAGCTATTTATTCATCATATACATACGTACTGCCCATATTCGCATAGGTGACGTAAACGCCACATAGGTCAAAATCCACTTTTTTAGCTTAACATATCCCACACCATGTATAGCATATGCTAAAATTATTAAAAACATGTGTTTGTTCTAAAACATGTGAGTATATTGAAAATAACGTTTTGACGTAACCACCATGTGGTCGCAATACTGACGTCTGTGTACAAGAAAACTAAAATCTCCCCATAAAACGTGGTTGAACATAATTTATTGCGATAACTTATTGACATAAACATAATTTATATTTGAGGTATCTAATTATTTGATTTCAGATGCCTGAAAATCATTTTCAATATCAACAACTTTTATAGTGAATATTATCAATTATGTTTAATACTTATTATGGATGCAATGTAGATACTGAAATATTTATGATGCTTCGACAACAACATGCGAATAATTTAACAAATTGATACTTGATAGCCTACAACTCGTGAATGTATTTTACATTCACCGGGTGGAGAGTTGCCTTCACAGCTCGCTCACGACTTTGGTATACGTTTGCGACCCCAATGTTATTCGGCAAACTTTCAGATAAAACTACAAGGTTGAATTCATCCATACATTGTTTTTCGATAGCATGCTTCTGAACTGAGATAATAGCAAATGAATGTAAATCTTTGCAAATGAATGGTCGCAACCTTGGTTTTTGTGGCACCTCATTGATTAATAAAACAGTAAACTCATGGTTAGCCACGAGTAAAATCATTCCACAGCAAAACTATCATAAGTTTTACGTTTTGTTTCAAAACCATCATTGAAACAATACTACTGAACTGTTGTGGCTTTTCAGTCTAACAAAAGTGAAACGGTCAGGAGTTTGGCATAGCCGTTTTAATCCTGTTAGACTGAGAAAGCCACAACAGTTCAACATTTCTTCCCAGTCGTAAATATCCTCTAAAACTTAGATAAATTCAATCCATATCTATCTGATTAGGCGTTGGATGTATGAGTTTTTGATGTTTACTAATTTAATTGTAAAAACTTAGTGTAGAGAAATAGTACAAGGTTATAAACATGAAATTAGTTTCGTAACATTTCGTAATTTGTCGAATATGAGAAAAAATAAATGAGGCCCGCGGGTGACACTTAATGTTTCAGTTTATCAAGTAAATCTCAAACAAATGTAAATATTACTAACTAAGGTATTTCTTAATAAATAGTTACGTACAACACCATATTTTGGATAAGTCATAAAATAACCTTTTCAACATAGACTGCCTTAATTGCAAGGTGCATTGGAAGAAGCTGTTAGGATCCATTGCAGAGCCTGGGGATTAATGTTAATTCCGGTGTTTTGCACACATTAAACGAAATAAGAAAACTGGTCGGCGTAAAGTCAAATTGGACTAGGCGATTTTTCGAACAGGTAAAGATAAGCCAAGGAATCATAGTATTTCAAGAAATAATGCACATGCTTTGATATCCCAATTTCTTGCAGGACATTTTCCCATGATCATTGAAAAACAGTTGGTCCGGTCTGATTTAAAGCCGACCAACTGTGAATCTTACTACGATGCCCACGGTTTATGGTACGCTCGACCGCACTATGAGATAGTTCACATTTTCAGAATGTGACGTGTTAGCTTTTTTTTTGAAACCACGGTTAGTACATCTTCTTTCGAGTCGGGACTGCTGCTTATCAACAAAGAATGTATTTAACGCACGAATACGGATATTCAGCCGGAGACCCGGGTTCGATTCCCAAATGCATGCAATGGCAGGCAAAGGAAGCCCTTCAATTAATAACTGTGGAAGTGCTCAAAGAACACTAAGTTGAAGCGAAGCAGGCCAAGTCTCAGTGGGGACGTAGAGCCATATAGAAGAAGAAGAAGATGGACATTCCGGAAAAAATCTAACACGTGTTCAGAAAACGGGTACCGTAATAGCATAGGTCATAGCAATCTGGTTGTTACGTCAACTTATCCGTGTAATCATTCATCAAAACGACTGAATGGTCGCATAAACTCAATGTGATTTATATAAGGTGTGGAGCAAGTCATCCTCTGATTGTGTTAGTGGAATACAAAATGTAAACAATCTTGGAGGGGAAGTTGGTGACGTCATACCGTTTCATAAGCTAAGCGGATAGTTCATGCATGATAAGGACGTTAGCAAACACAATAATCGTTCAGAGTGATAAAGGGATCTGTTGGCCCCGCATATTAAGTTAATTATTCTTCATAGTTATTATCGCATTTTAGATACTATTCGCCGCAAAATTTGCACAAATTTGTATTATGAAAGTCTCCCCGATGTCACCGGTACTTAGCTTCCGTCCACCATATTCGTTTGGGTTATTCCAGCGTTTGATGGCTGGTTATACGGGCATTTTATAATAGTTGAACGTTTTGGGTTTCCACATTTTTGGGTTGAACATTACATTTGCATAAACGTTATCCTAAAATAGAGAAAATTAGTAAAATATGTATCTCAATAACCTTAGGTGAAAATTCAGTACTCCACCAAGCCGGGGAAGTTTTCTTGTTTATTTGCGATTGCCCAACAACTTCGGTGTCTCCCTTAGAAACAGCACCGGTGCAACACGCTCAACAGAATGCACACAAATCTGAATACGACTTTGAAGCCGTCATGTTGCGCTTCTCGTATTTCATGATATTTTGGAGTGCATTATTTTTCACAGCATTTTGAAGTAAAAACGTTACTGGAAATTGATGTTTTGGGGCAACAATACATGCGTTAATTAGATTTTCTTTGATTAGCATGCGAGCTTAGCTTGTTCATCTTGATTTTTTGAGTGTGAATATGTTTGACCGTGAGGTACACCGCTTTCCTGTTAGTTTTCAAAACAAACTGTATGACGTCGACGGTTGATAGGGTGATTTCGGTTGCTATGTGGAATCGTGAATGGCACACTAATACATGCATACGGTTGTGTATTACACAAAATCATCTCTTCACCTTCATTACATCACATTGGCATAAACTGACGTACACGTTTTAAATATGGAAAAATTGCATGAAACATCTTAAAATCATTGTGGCTCACTTTTTGTAGCTGTAACCCAATAAAAAAAGACAGATTATTTCATTCAAATAGTCGGTGCATATGTAAATCCGGAAAAAATCTATAAATTCGTGTTTTCCCATCAGATCAGGCGTTGGTGGTTACATCGACTATGCGAATATGGGCAGCGTAGGTAGCTCTCGGAATTGTGTTCCTGGAATTATGTGTGGAAGTTAAACAAGTAGAGGCGAAGAAATCGAAAAACTGTTGGGCTGGGCTTAAATTTTCTCCAAAAGCTAGACTTTGCAAATACTGGCGTAAGTGAGAAATGAACAAATTGTAGTGGAATTCGCGAAAAAGTTACGCGCCCTCTTGATGAGACTCGAACTCACGACTCCTCTCACCGAGAGGATGAGTAACTTTTAAGCAAATTCCACTCCAATTTGTCCATTTCTCACTCACGCCAGTATTTGTTAAGTCTAGTTTTTGAGTTAAGTAAAACTTCCACTAGGCTTGTTTCATTTGGTCGAATGCCATTTGGCCGAACGACATTTGGCCGAAAGAATAATTTGGCGGATGCCGTTTGGTCGAAAATGGAATGATGAGCTTAAGTGGTCAAGCCACTGTTTTCCATATCAGTATAACACAAAGGAATAGCTTATGATTCAAAGAAGGAAAAATCTCTGACCAAAAAAATTCACTGTTTCAACCAAGCTTGCTATTTGATGAAAACATTCGCAAAATGATGCGATTCGCTATCGACAACGAATACGTTTTCACCCTTCCTCGCTTTATCAAACCAACCTCCCGTACGAATAGCACACGAGTAGACTCGACGCTGATCAGCACTGTTGGCTGCTCCGTTTCGCCGTTGAACTGTTGTGTTCCAGCCAAGCCTGTCTTTTCATCGCTTACGATGCTTTTCGATCAGCATATTGCGATGCATCGTAGGCTGGAAACGTTATTGGTGTGGTGTCGGTACATGCGAACACTGCTTCTGTGTGTGTGTCGAGCGTTCGTGCCGTAACTTCTAAAACCAACCCATTCGGTGTTGTTCGGCTGTTCGGGTGAGCATGTGGCTGCACTGACTGATGTGTGCAAAATCGTTTGTGAGCTACATCATGTTCGTTTTGCCACTTCTTTGCCTCTGGTCATCGCTGAGCAGTGTACAGTTCAATCGCAAAAAAAAATACATTTGATAAGTTGATTGAGCATTCGTGAGGTGATAATTTGCATCATTGGTTTCAACGCTAACTAATCCCTTAATGGAAAACTAGAGAGAACAGCCTATTATTAAAAGAAGGAAATATTTCTGGTGATAATGTTGGCAAAATGTTATCCAGAGTTTGTCCGCACTTTTGAATTCTTTTGATCATGATTCGGCCAAACGACATTCGGCCATACGACAATTTCGGCCAAACGGCATTTGACCAAACGGCATTCGGTCAAATGGCCGGACATCGTGCAGATGAAGAAATTGGCCCTCGGCCCAACAACTCTGCTTTTTTGCTGATCGCTTCAAATTTTGACAGGTCTCTTGCTCGATTGGAATGATATTGACACTAAATTATGTTGGGTTATTGATTTTGTAAGTAATGAACTCTGCTGGTAAACCAATAATAAACATTTAGGTCGCATCACAGTAACAAGACCTGTGAGAATTATAGACACTATAGATGCCATAGACTCGCCGAGGCGAAGTCAACTGTAGCCAAGCGAGCTGTCAGTTCGTGTAGCCAAACGAGCATGACGTCACGATTTCAATAGCGACAATGGATTGCGTGACGTCATAATCACTCGGTACACTCCAAATTCACGACAAAACACATTAAAATCGCATTGCTCAACCATGTCTTCGCAAATCTATGGAATCTATAGTGTCTATAGTGAGAATGTCCAACACTTTGGCATTGTTTAATATTAACCTGAGACGAGACTCGCGAAGACGGTCTTCTTTTTCTCTAGATTGTTATTTTTTCTTCTTCCTATCTGTGTTGACATTATGTTTTGGGCTGGTGGTTCAAACACGTACGTGACCGCATCACCTCACATGCAGTGTGACTGAATCCCATTCACGCACAAAATCATGTTGAGGTGAAATTTTGCATCGCCAACAATCGCCGAGCAAAGTAATCAATGGAATATTTTGTTTTCAATTTATTTTTGACGGTACAGGAGAAGAAAATGCTGCTCGGAGTGAATTTCGGCTTCAGAATTTATCTCGGATAGCAATACTTTTTTTGAGGGCCCATATAGCCGAGGCGGTAAACGCACGGGTATTCAGCATGACCATGCTGAGGGTGACGGGTTCGATTCCCGATCGGTCCAGGATCTTTTCGTAAAGGAAATTTCCTTGACTTCCTCGTGCCTGCCACACGATATACGCATGTAAAATGGTCATTGGCAGAGGAAGCTCTCAGTTAATAACTGTGGAAGTGCTCATAGAACACTAAGCTGAGAAGCAGGCTTTGTCCCAATGAGGACGTTACGCCAAGAAGAGAGAAGAGAGAGAGCAATACTTTCCTCGTTTTAGGTAACGTAATCAAACGGGCTACAACTGACAGCTCAGTTGAGCTACACTTGACGTTGCTTTTTTTCCTCTTCGCGAGTCTCGTCTCAGATATTAACTTCTCAACGAGATTAATTATTATTTTTCGTCATACGTTTTTATGCATTAATGATTCAATTTTTGATCACAGCCATACCCTTATCCACCTTTTTTTTCGAATTCAGAGGCGTTCCAATTCGAGAGGTATCCCAGATGGTCTCAGGGAATTTCAAGAAATTTCATTTTTTATTTCATTCGTCAATTATCAAAAGCTTTCAGGGGCGTTACATGTGTTTTACAGGGGGCATCAGGAGCGTTCCAAGGGTTTCCAAGAGGTTTCTGGGGTACTACAGGGGTTTCAGGGGCGTAACATGGGTTTCCTAGGAGATTTCAGGAGCATTCCATGGAATTGCAGAAGCGTTCCAGGGCTTTTCAAGGGGGTTTTGAGGCATGAGGAGTTTCAGGGGGTTGTAAGAAGTCTTAGGGGCGTTATTGGGCAGCTTCAGGAGACTTCGTGCGGTCCAAGAGTTACAGGGGTGTTCCATGGATATTCTCGGAGGAATTGGAGACATTGCGGATTACAGGGGTTTTATGGGGTTTCAGGAACGTTCCAGGCATTTCAGTGGCGTTTCATGGCCTTCATTAGTGATCCAGAGGATTTCAAGAGCGGTCCAGATAGTTTCAGAGGCGTTACAAGGGATTTTATAGACATTCAGCGGGGGGTTTCTGAGGTGTTCGTTGGGAATATCAGCGGCGTTCTAGAAGGTTTCAGGGGTGTTCCAGGTAGAAATAGCTGAAATTCACTCTGTATCGATAGAATTATGTAATAAATTCCCACAATACTTCACTATCCTAATCAATGTGATTAATCAATATTAGATGGTTTTCTCTTTTGCGTATAGTGCTCGGTAGGGTGGCTCAAGCTTGTATGGAAAAACCACATGTCAATAAGTTTGATGGGCCCCCATCTCTTTTCGTTCTATATGACCCCACGATGCTTTGATCAAATTTTCAGCTCAATCCGTTAACATTAGGGCGGTGCTAAACTCGTTCGAAGTTTGCATGGGAGTTTATACATATGAGAAAACATCCTTTTTAACATTTTTCGCATGATGGATTCTAATTGTTCTTAAGCCACGTAACCGATTCTGACCGATTGGACAGCCTAGGATATGCCGAAAAACTTTGCCAAAGACCGCAACGTGATCAGACACTTGCGAAAAAAAGTTATAGCCTAGATAGTGCGTACCCATTTAATCAGATTTGTTTGATAATGTTATTGTTATTCCTTTACATGTTAAATGTTAAGCACTACTAGATGGTCTGCATGTAATATCTTTTCTTACAAGCTTCGTATGACTTTGCGGTCTTCGACAAAATTTTTCAGCACATATAAGATTATAGTTCTCTATATTCGGTTATGTGATTTAAGTAAAAATAGTGCCACTTACGAGTAAAATGCAAAAAACGATGTTTTCCCACATAAATTCCCATACAAACTTCAAATGAGTTTATCACCGCCCAAATGTTAACGGATTGAGCTGAAAATTTGACCAGAACATCGTGGCGTCATATAGAACGAAATGAGAAGGGGGCCCATCGAACTTTTTGACATGTTGTATTTTGAGCCACGCTAGTGCTCTGCCTTGCTACATGTATAGGTAGCTCTGTTGACGGTCTTTTGACGCACGCCAATTCCAAGCCCATACCCTCTATGACGGCTGTTCAGAATATCGGGACCCTGTACCACCGAGCATACCGATGTTCTGTTGAAGATGGGACGAGTTGCGACCAACGGGGATGACAGAATTGGGATAGATACAGAGTGATTTTCAGCTATTTTTGCCTAGAACGTCCCTGAATTTTTCAAGTACGCCGCTGATATTTCCAAGAAACACCCTTGAAACCATGTAACGTCTCTGAAACGGCCATGAACATCCCTGCAATCCCTTGATAGCACCTGCAACGATCTTCCATGGAAGAGCCTATTGAAAAACCCCGACCCTGAAACTCTCAGGACCATTCCTGAAATCCTCTGGATCACTTCTGAAGGCCATGAAACACCACTGAAATCCCTGAAACCCAATAAAACCCCTCCTGTAACCTGAAATGCCTCCAATTCCTTCGTGAATATCCATGGGACACCCCTTGTAACCCTTGGACCGCCCCAGAAAAGTCCTGAAATGCTTCAAAATTTCCCTGAAAAGCTCTGAAACGCTTCTGAAATTTCCTGGAATGCTCCTGAAATCTCCTGGAACACCCATGTACTTACCTTACCGGTCAGACTAAGGTCTTCCGAGGACAAAGAGAGTGGTGGGGAGCACTCGGGAAACTGGCTAAGCGCCAGCAAGCTACCGTGATGGACTCTCCAAAGCGAGTCGTCGATATTCGTTGCTGCAGGTTACGCAGCTAACCTTGAGGGTGCGATGTGCACTAGCCCCTCTCTGAAGCAATACCTTCTTGGTGGCTCTGGAGAGACGAAGGGTTTGGCAACCATAGAAATGTGTTTAGTGGGTCGAGGAGATAGTAGTCCTAGCTTTTACTTTTATTGTAGAAGACTGCCCTCACCTTCCTGTTAGGGTGTCTGTTGAGCAGATTCTTCCCCTATGGTTTCGAAGAAAAAAAAAAAGACTAAGGCCTGAGTGTACCCTACTGTACGTAGGAGTCGTCTCTAGTCTACTCGGTCCATGGCTGTGTGTCTCCAGTTCTGCACGCTGCGAAGAGTCCGCAACTCGTTCTCCACTTGGTCGACCCACCTAGCTCGCTGCGCACCACGTCTTCTTGTACCGGTTAGCAGACTCTCGAGAATCATTTTAGTCGGGTTGCTATCCGACATCCTGATGACGTGACCCGCCCACCGTAGCCTCCCAATTTCGCTTTTCGGTTTGGACGATGGTTGGTTCTCTCAGCAGCTGATGCAGCTCGTGGTTCATTCGCCTTCTCCAAGTCCCGCCTTCCATCTGCACTTCGCCGTAGATGGTACGCAATACCTTCCGTTCTAAAATTCCAAGTGAGCGCTGTGCCTACTGCACGTAGAGTCCATGCTTCGTGGTCATAAAGGACTTCCGGTCTAATCATCGTTTTGTAGATAGTAAACTTCGTGTGAAGGCGAACTTTGTTCAATCGTAGAGTTCTGCGGAGTCCAAAGTAAGCTCGATTTACTGCCACAATGTGTCTCTAAATTTCTCTGCTGGTGTCGTTGTCGGCGGTCACCAGTGAGCCCAAGTACACAAATTGTTCAACCGCCTCGATTTCATCACCGTCGGTGAAAAATCGAATCTGGCCACAATTATCCTCTCATTAACAGGTTCCCACTTCATGAGCGCTGCGTGGGCGTGAGCGCTGAGCAGGACATCAACTGCACGGTGCCGAGAAGCGGGTTCATCTCGTGGGCCAGAGTATAGCAGAATTTCACCCGACCTCAATCTGTGTTCTCCAAAGTTCGGCCAACAGACTTCGCTAAGTCCTAGGATCTCAAGCTTCATACGGCATGCCTCATTGGCTGGTTGTGCCAGTTTACCCTGCTGGACGAGGGTTAATACATTCCAAGTTCCACTTTTTGTCCGTTGTCGTTGAATCAGTTCGTAATCGGTTTCTGTAACGGTTTTCTGGTTTCGGGAACAGTAGATGATTGGCCTAAGGCCCCCTATCTACCGTTGTGGGGCTGCCACCTTAGGTATAGCTTCCGGTGAAGGAGCATTTCATACTCAGCCGCTGGATGCCAGAACAGACGCTGTTTGAGCCGCACCTCCTTGGTGACCAGACACTCGGATCGTACCTCCTCAATCTAGCTGAAGTCAGAAGGACAACAGTGCCCAGGCTCCACTACCAGCTACGCACACAACTCTTAGCTGGCGGTCATTGTCATCGCTTGACCCGTGGAAACATGAGGTAGGAACTTGTGAGAACCAGAGCTATATTGGACGCTCTCCTTATCGACTCACCGTTTTGATATCCCAGTATAGCTCTGGGTCAGAATTATTGTTGGCGCCACTATGGATCCATTTAACAAAATAAAACTCTGTACACTGTATTGTCATACTAAGAGAAATAAAAAATCATGGAGACCGTACTCCAAATAACGCACACGCCATACCGGCACATTCCTAGCATAATACAGCATTAATTCGTTCAAACATACGCAGCCTCTCAACATATCTTGCCATAACTTACGCGGGATAAATCTAATAACGGTCGCATCAATTCCACCAACCAACGCACTCGCGCTCACACGCGAGCACAAAAATAGAGTTTGATATTTGTCAAGGCACATTTGGAAATTGATGCCGCCACGACGACGCGATTATTGCCATCTTCAACGGAGGATCCGAAGTCGGGATTCGTTAGGCTATAATTGGAAAATGAACCATTCTCGGAAAGCTTTTTCCCAGTCAGTGTTCATTTCCTCCTGTCTAGGGGGAACTTGAGATGGGATTCATCAGTGAAAGGAGGGGTTTTGCGTTTTATAGAGCTGGAGTGCAAAGGTTGATGGGTAAACTTCAGTCGATATGGAACATTATCGCTCAGCCGTTAAATGATAAGGGTATTACAACAACCCTTCTGATGCGAGGAAAGAAAATCGATACAATACTATTAGGCATTGGGTAGTGCAATCTATCATGATGCTTTTTCTTCTTCATCACCCTCTTTTCATCTTTATATTCCACTAAGGACAGAGTCTGTTTTCTTTCCTAAGTGTTTCTACAACACTCTACATAGCTATTAGACTGGGTCAACAAAGTCGATTTTTCAGAACAAAGCTTTTTCGATTCCCTTTAGCGTCCATAACAACTATGCAAAATTTGGGAGTGATTGGTTGCTTCCTCATATTTCGCATTGCGATTGAAATTTCTATGGAATTTAGTATGGAAAAACGTGCTTTTTTGCATTTTTCTCATAAATTGAAATTTTTCGTCTAAAACGATCTAACTAATGACGTTGAAGTATAGCTTAGAACATGCCGAAAATCTTTGCCAAAGACCGCAAAGTGATCCGACACTTGTGAAAAAAGTTATAACGTACAGATTGCCTGGTGGTGCTTAACATATAACATGTAAAGGAATAACATCAATAATAAAATCTCAATTTTTGGCCTAAGTTACCAGGCGAATAACTTTTTTCACAAGCGTCGGATCACTTTGCGGTTTTCGGCAAAGTTTTTCGGCATATCCTAGGCTACATTTTAACGCCATTAGTTACATGGTATTAGACACAATAATTCAACTTATGAGTAAAATGCAAAAAAGCACGTTTTTCCATACTAAATTCCATACAAATTTCAATCGCAATGCGAAATATGAGGAAGCAACCAATCACTCCCAAATTTTGCACGATTGTTTTGGACGCTAATGTAGGTTGAGAAAGCTTTGTTCCGGGTTAATACGATCAAATCTAAAGTTTCTCCATACAACGTTAATCCACTCTAATAGTTATTGTTATCTACTCGTTTTAGCGCTTGGAACCTGAGCTGGCAAAGCAATTTGTTAAAGGCGCTAGGTTTGTACCGCTATCTGCTCGGTCGCTTGTTGTTGCAATTCTGTGGTGTTAAATAAAAGTAAGTGAACCCAAAATTTTCAACTCTATTACGACGGTCTTCGAAGAAAACTTCCCAAATAAAATCATCATGTTACAGATTATTTCAGAAAATCTTCCACGTGTTCCTCCAGAAGTGTCACAAAGAATTCTTTTACAAAATCTGCCTTGAATTACTTCACCATGATTTTTCACAAATCATAACAGAGATTGTTTGAGAAATTTGCCCAGGGATTACTTCAGAAATTCCTCTGGATATTTATTCAGAAATTTCTCTAGACATTCCTTTGGAGAATGTTTCAGGGATTTCTTTAGACAATCTACTAAAAAGTTTTCCAAACATTCTTTCAAAATATGTCTAAAAAAATTCTTTCGGGAATTTGTTCGCGTATTTCACCAAAAATCGTCTCACGGATTCTTTAAAAAATCTTCCATGGATTTATTCAGGGATTTTTTTTTCAGAAATTTCTCCTATTCAACAAATTTTTCAAAGGATTCTTTCAAAGCATCTTGCATGATTTACTTCCGAAACTCCACAATTTTTCCCAAAATTTATACATGAAAAATTCGTTCAGAAATTTGTTTAGACCTTTATTCAGAAATTTCTACAGAGATTCCTTTGATTAAACTTTCAGCGTTGCCTTTAGAAACTATTCTCGAGTTTTTCAGAAAATGTTTCGAAAGTATTATCAAAAATTTGTTTGGGATTACTTTGGAAATTGTTCCAAGGATTTCACAGCAAATTCTAATTTTTCCAGAAATTCCACTAGGGATTCCTCCGGAAGTTTCATATTTTCTATCAGAAAATCTTCCTGGGATTTCTTTAGAAATTCCTCCAGGGACACCCTTAAAAAATGTGAGATCTATTCTGGAACTTTCAACAAAGATTCACATAAAAGCTTCCTAGGGGTTCCTTCACAAATTTTTTGATGAATCCTTTCAGAGAATTTCCCATACCTTTTATTAGAAATTCGACTAATATTTTTCAGAAAAATCTCCAAATTTTCATCCAGTGATTTCTATACAAATTTCTCCAAGGATTACTTTGAATAAACTTCCACAGATTTTTCGATAATTTTTTAATGGACCCTCGCTGAAACCCATCCTAGGATTCATTTAAAAAAATTTTACGAGTTCCTGAAAAAATCTCCCAGGAATTCTAAATTTTTGTTTCAGTGACTCCTTTGGAAATTCCCCATAGATTTACTTTAAGAAATCATCCAGGAAATCCTAAAGAAACTCAGTCAGTCATTCTTTCCCAAAATCTTCTAGGGACTTTGGAATGTCCTCGGGAAATTTCTCCATGAGCTCATTAAGGAAGTGTTGCATGGATAGCTTCCAAAAATGTTGCATGGATTTTTAAAATTTTTGCATATATTGTTCCAGAAATTTACCTACGACTTTCTTAAGATTTTTTTCATGAAGGAATCAGACATTTTTCAAAGCATTTTCCTAGAATTCCTTCCGTTAACTTCCTCAAAAATAATCCATGGAATGATTCACGAATACATTAAAAATAATAAATTCAGAACTCCTTTTAAATGTTCTCAGAACCTTTCTAAAGAATTTTCTCCAAGGTTTGCTTCTACATTCTACATTGGTTTGCTTCAAATTCTACATGAGATTATTAAGGAAATTCCCAAGATTTCTTCACAATTCTTTAGATATTACTTCAAGACTTTTTTCCAGAAATTCCAAGAATTTTTTAAGAAAGTCTACAAAGTCTTTCAAAGATTCTTATATGATTTTTTTGCGGAAAAGCTGGAAGGCATTCTTGCGGAGATTTCAGCAGAAATTCACATAGAGATTTCAGCAGAAGTTCCGCTGGATAATTCTCTATGTATTTTCTCAGAAATTCCTCCAAGCATACCTTTAGAAATTTTCCTATGGATTCCTCCAGGAATTCATTAAAAATAATTGTTTAGGATTTTTATTAGGGGATATCTTCAGCTTTTTTCAATATCTTAAAAGCTTTTGTCAGGTATTTTACAACGGGTTTCCAGGTGTTTCTTCAGATATTCCTCCTGGAATTTCTTCAGAAAGTCCACCTATGGATTCTTAAAATATTCCTGTTTTTTAGAATTTCTTTTAGGAATTCATTTAGAATTTATCATATTTTTATCCCTTCTGAAATTTCTTCAGCGAAACGCGATACTACCGGATAAATCTTAAGAGACTTCTTCAATATTCCTAGAATTACTTAATAAATTTCAGCAGGATTTTCTTTAAAAGTGGATCCATAGATTCTTTCAGAAGTTGTTTCAGCAGTTTCTTCAGAAATTGCTCGAGTGGTTCCTTCAGAGATTCCTCCAGGATTTTACCATGACAGCATTGGAAATAATTTATCACACATCTTACCAGTAATCTGTCATTGCAATGACCTTTTTATGGAATTTGCTACAAATTTTGTAATTCAAACATGCGGAGTAAACGGCAAGATAGTATAAGGCATCTACCAAAAATATTAGGAATATATTATAATTCTTGGCGAGGAAGTCATAAGAAATCTTGAAAGAAGTCTGTTAAAAAGCTTAGAGGAAAAGTCTGGCGAATGGGCAATTTGCATGCATCCGCCAAAAATGATGTCATTGCTAAGGCATCAGTAAAAATATCGCCAAAGAATCACCTCATATACTCCGCTCATCGTGATCATCGTCAAATATACACAAAAATATAATTAATAAAAACAAAATCAGTAAGGGAAGTATGAGATTAAGATAAATATATAAAATTAACCTTTCAGTACTCGCGCCAATTTTTGTAACACGAGCAGTCGCGCGTTGTACTTTGTACAACACCCATACATTCTGAAATATCTAAGGATCCTAATTGTGTAGAGGAGGACTGTCTTTGGCAAAGTTGTTGTAAATTTCATGGGCTACTTGATGCTGACAAAGTTGATTCGTAATACGTCCACTAGGCGGCGCTAGTGAGCAATATCATGTTATATCTTATATCTCAGGATCCTGATGTCTTAGAAAGATGGTGTCTTCGGCAAAGTTGTTTGGTAAGTCAACGGCTTACAGATTATTGGCCGTTTAATTGGAAATTCCACCACTAGGCGGCGCTAGTGAGCAAATAAACTTTATATCCTATGTATCTCGGGAACCTGATAACTTAGAAAGATGGTGTCTTCGACAAAGTTGTTTGATAGGTCAAGTACTTACGGATGATTCGCAGTTTAATTTGAAATTTCATCACTTGGCGGCGCTAGTGAGCACGTAAATATTACATATTATGTATCTCATTCATTTATTTAGTATTACATCAAATTCAAGATAAAACTGAATCAACAATATTTCTCCATAATACACGGTTCGTGGCTGCCGCTCTCCATGCTCGGTTGCGCCCAATGCTCGCCAGGTCACGCTCCACCTGGTCCGCCCATCGTGCTCTCTGCGCTCCACGCCTTTTTGTGCCAACCGGATAAGTTGCAAACACCAGCTTTGCAGGGTTGTTGTCCGGCATTCTTGCAACATGCCCTGCCCACCGTATCCTTCCGGCTTTGGCCACCTTCTGGATGCTGGGTTCACCGTAAAGTGTAGCGAGCTCGTGGTTCATTCTTCTCCGCCACACACCGTTCTCCTGCACACCGCCGAAGATCGTCCTTAGCACGCGTCGCTCGAAAACTCCGAGTGCTTGCAGGTCCTCCTCGAGCATGGTCCATGTCTCGTGCCCGTAGAGGATCACCGGTCTTATTAGCGTTCTGTACATGGTGCATTTAGTGCGTGGGTGAATCTTTTTCTTATTATGTATCTCTGGACCCTTATTACTTAGAAAGATAGTGTCTTCGGCAAAGATGTTTCGTATATCAAGGGCTTATAGATGAGTGACAGTTTGATTTCAAATGCCACCACTAGAAGGCGCTAGTGAGCATGTAAATTTTTAATCTCATGTAGCTCAGGATCCCGATTAAAATGGCACGGGACACCGTCTTTAGCCAGAGGCTGTACAGACTGAACAGAATTTAACCTTAGACCATGGACACGGCATATATTACATGCACCAGTGGATAGCATGGTGCGGTTACACGCTTGGTAACGCTAACCGAACGACCACGAAGCTCCACTTTACTCAGAAAGATGGTGTCTTCGGCAAAGTTGTTTGGTAGATCAAAGACCAAATGGAGGAAAAGTTACCTCTCGTGCCGACCTTCTAAAAGATCAAAAACTTACAGATAGTTGTCCGTTTGAATCGTAATTTCACCACTAGATGACGCTAGTGAACATAAAAAATGTATATGCTATAGTTCTCAGGATCCTGATTACTAGAAGAGAGATGGTGGTTTCGGCAAAGTTGTCAAATAGGTTAAGTGCATTTGGTTGACGGGTCGTTGAAATCATTATTTCGACAGTAAGTGGTGCTAATGAGTATGCAAATTTTATATCTTATATATCTCCGAGTCTGATTACCTGGGAAGTTGATATCTTAGCCAAGGTTGGTTGGTAGATCAAGGGCTTTCAGTTGATTGACCATTTGATTCGTGCTTCTGCCACCAGAAGGCGCTAGTTGTAAATTTGCAAAAGCATGAACGTGTTATTATTCATCTAGAAAAAAATCAACGAGCTGTAAATTTTTATACTTCCGATAGTTTTCAAAATTTGAAAATTACACAACTAGTTGATTATAATTTGTTTAAATTTGCACTTGGTTGATTAATTTTACATGAAGTTAAAGCGCTTAGTAAAATATTCAATATCTGACCGTCGTATTTCAATATACTCTATCTTAAGGTTGTCAATGTCACGGGATAAGTACATCCATCCTTTATCCATCAAACAACAATGTCGAAGACATCATCTTTCTAAGTAATCAGGATCTGGATCCAGTGCCGCCTGGATGTGAAATTGCACGTCATATTTGTCTTCATCAGTGAGTGTTTGATCTACTAAACAACTTTTCATAAGACACCATCTTTCTAAGTAATCGGGGTCCTGAGACATATGAGTTATAAAATTTGAATACCCACTAGCACCACCTAGATGTGGAGTTTCAAATCATACGGCTCTCCATCAGTTAGTGTTCGATCTACTAAACAACTTTGCTGAAGACATCATCTTTCTAAGTAATCAGGATCTCGAGATATATGAGTTATAATATTTGAGTACTCACTTGCGCCACCTAGATGTGGAATTCCACATCATACTTGTCTTCATCAGTTAGTGTTTGATCTACTAAACAACTTTGCAGAAGACACCATCTTTCTAAGCACTCAGGATCCTGAGTTATATGGGATATAAAAACTACATGCTCACTAGCGCCGCCTATCGGTTGAAATCTGAATTTCTCAGATCACCTCGCGAAGGCCCTTGATATCCCAAGTAACTTTGCCGAAGACACCATATTTCTAGATCCTTTAGATTTTGAAATACACTAATTCACATTCAACTGTCTATCTTATCTTAAATATAGTACGTTCTTCATATTCGGATTTTCAATTTTCCGCATTATAAGGAGTTATACTGTTTTCAAAAAAGGTCTTATAATATTCCAAATAAGATTCCTGTAGAATACATTTGGGGTTGACATCGATAGAAAAGATGGTTTCAAAGTAATAGTCGGTAATTCTCATGTGTTGTACAAAGTACAACAGCGCGATTAACGGAAGGTTAAGTGTGTCATGAGGCATGTTTTGGCGCTATTATGGGTGCTCTAGAAACTTTTTTTGATATGAAGTGCTCCGTTTGTCAAAAGGCTGAAAACCCCTGCATTATAAGTCATCATAACACAAACTGCAAGTTTTAAACTGATTCGATATTAGAAAATTTACCATTCAAAAATGTACATGAATTCGGGGCAAAATGTACACAAAATCGAAGTCTTAGCAAAGTTTATTGCTAAGCTCTAGGACAAGCTTTTCTTCAAGCCTTTCTCTTCTGTAAAAAAAAGTTTCTGCACTGTCCTACAATCGGAACCAATGAGACCAAAATATCGACTTAAATTCAAACCACTACGCTGCTGCTTGTACGTATTTGCCTTATTAGCTTCACCGGAGTACCATATTCTGAAAGTATCCATGGTTCAACCACGGTTCGGGATCCACCCTAACACTTATCATCCAGTATGTATTATTCATCCTATGTGCCTACTCTTGACGTCCTTACAAAAAATAGAAAAAAAAACAATTCGTCAAACTTGTTTTAAATACCTAAAACATCTTTTTTTTTAAATAAACACTCTTTTTTGCAAATTCGTCAATGGTTTGTCATAGCAGCAAATATAAAAAAATAGCGTACGCCGGAAATCGATTTGTCCATCAGCAAACCGAATAGCTTCCCTCTCAGGTGTCAAGAAAGCACACACCTCGCAATCGCGTTCCATTCCGTTCCAGAGGCGTTATAATTGCGTTTACACTTCAAATGTGCTATTATAAGACCCGGTTCCCTCTAGACCATCGGTCGGCCGCGACTTTCACTCGAGTCAGAATACGTATATTTTCGCATCGTCCATATCGTCCGTCGTCGTCGCGGCCTTCACCTGTTTATAATTTGATTCTCGTTCTCGCATTCTGCTGGCACTGTGGCTGGATGGTTGGTTTGCGACTACGACGACTACAACGGACGCTTCGAGCACGTTGTTTATGTTATGGTTTTAAATTTGGCGTGTCCGTCCAAACCGAACGAATAATCTACAACAACAGAACCAACGCCCGCCCGAATCGGTCATCGAGGTGATAAATAATTCCCGAGAGGATCTACGGCGGAGCGATTTACGCACACGGTTGCTTCTATTCTACTATCGATACAACACATTTCCATTATCTAGCAGTGCAGTGGTTTTGAAGGTATGCCTGCAATACCACCACAATTAAGTTGATTAGAATAATTACTTTTTTTTCTGTGAAAGTACATGATAATTTTTGTTAGGGTGATTATAAGTTGTAAGGATTCCCGAAATAAAATCATTGTGCAACCATCAAGAAGTTTCCGAACTTGTTAAATAAGTGTTTTGCTTGTATTACTAAGAGCAACTGTTGCATTGCAGCTTCTTCTTCTTTCTTCTTTGTTGATTTCTTTTTCATCTATTTCTGCTACACTGCCCATTTTTTGTTGTAACTTGCTCTGTGTTTAACTTAATCTTCATTTCACAGTTGCACAGTTTTTAGTAGAAGAAATTACGAAAATTTTAAAATTAAAACGTTTTTCTTTGTTTTTGTGTCAGGTCATAGCGTCAATCTTTCCTAGTTTTCAATCGAATTTCAGCACAGATTTTCTTTTTGTTTTTATCTGTATTAACGAGATTTTTAGCCCTAGGCTAGTTCATCTCGGGACCCACGCTTTACTTCCCTTCCGAAGGAAGAACTCACATTTTGCAAGTTTGTCGGGAGTGGGATTCGATCCCAGGTCCTCGGCGTGATAGTCAAGTATTCTAACCATCACACCAGGTCCGCTCCACACAGATTTTCTTGAAGTTTCTGACTAAGTTTATTTTTCAGAAAATGTTGCATTGAAAAAAAGTTGAATAATTCGTTTTATGTAGCCAAAAAATGTGCACTGAAAACACAATAAAACATAACCCTCCTAAGATGTTATACTAGGCGTACCACGACATCGACGGTTAGCGAGCCTGTCTGGGTCTGGGTCTGTTCAGTTTTGTCACACTAAGCTTAAGATAGTTGAGCTGATCCCTAAAGTTTAGTTTGAATGTTTAAAACTTTGAACACGTTATACGTTTATACATAGGTATGTATAATAGACAGAAACTGAGCCACTCTATTCGTATTGTAAAACAATCATTATACTCTTCCATTTAGATCAACGTGAATGTTAGTAGATCAAAACTGTCTATCTGCGCAGCTAAGAGTATTTACTCAGTTTGATGATTTGGAAGCACTCCCATCAGACGTGTTTATTTTGTCACACACGTGGAAACTGCTAGTATTTTTTTTTTTGAGAATAAGTACCATCATTGAATTTGCACTGCTCGTTCGGTCCTGCCTACTTACAGTCACATTCGTTCTGGTGGAAATGTGGAATACGACGGAGATGAGTATCACCGTCGTCGCTATAACCATCTCTCAGTCGAATTTCGTGCGTCGTCAACGGTGCTCGCCACGGGCGAATGGATCTTTATGGCACAGTGGTTTCCAAACCATAAGGCATGCATACTACGTTTCAAATGGGAGCACAATACACGGTAACAGAATTCCCCAGACAACCAGAAATCGCATAAGGATGCACGCTGTACATCGTATAATGTACTATTTTAAGTCACTATCGCATATATGTACGGCTGAGGGACAATTCTCATCATATACAGGGGATGGCCAAAATGTTTGGGATAGGCAACTTTTTTTCTCCTACAAAAAATTCAACATGCTATAACTTTTCATAGAGTGCATCAAAAAATCTCAAATTTTGACTGTTTATCAACCTATTATATGTGCATCATTGGTACAAATTTGGACTCGATTGATTAATTTTTCGCGAAGTTAGAACCGTTTGGGTAAAACACTATTATTTAGACAACTAATTTTTTAACTATCATATCTCGGAAACCAGTGAACCGAATTGAATGAATTTTTTAACGATTATCAACAATATATTGATACTTAATACGACGTTATAAAATGTAATATTTTCTCACGGCGAATTAAGTTATACCGGATTGAAATTTTTACCCACATAGAGGAAAATAAGTCAAATTTACTATACCACACAAAAATTACTAAATGTGTTCTTCCTTCAATCTAAATAGGCTCCAATATATCTGATCAGAGATAACTTGAGAACAGAAGTGGAAAATCTTTGGATATCAACACTAAAATTTATTGACATTGATGTAAAAAAATTACATTTTTTCGAGAAAAATCCAAAAAGTGTCAATCCATGATAACTTTTTTCAACGTTTAAAAAGTACATATTTTTTAAAAGTTTGTGAAGCATTTATATATTGTTAGTGTACGTTCAAAATTTCATTCAATTCGGTTCACTGGTTTCCGAGATATGACACCTCAAAAATGAGTTGTCTGAAAAATAGTGTTTTACCCGAACGGTTCTAACTTTGCGAAATATTAATCAATCGAGCCCAAATTTGTATCAATGATGCACACATAATAGGTTGACAAACAGTCAAAATTTGAGATTTTTTGATGCGCTCTATGAAAAGTTATAGCTTATTGAACTTTTTTGTGAGAGAAAAAAAAAGTTGCCTATCCCAAACATTTTGGCCATTTCCTGTATAACACAGGGCGTTTATAGTTGTGTTTTGAACTTTACATCAGTATTTTTGTGGTAAAACAACGTTCCTAGCGGCATCCTCATTGTTTAATTACGTGAAGAAAATATAGTTTAACTGTGAGAAGTGTAAACTCTAGATCTACTTTATTTTTTACTAAATTAAGTATAATGCAATCATATTTTAATTTCGTTCGGGTTTTTCAAATATTGTTTTTTTTAATATATACATGTTATTAGATTTTATTCGGGAAATTCATTTAATCCCTTCGGTAATGCATTTGAGAGTTTTTTTCAGCAATTCATATAACGATTCCTTGAGGATTTTTCGAAAATATATTTGGAACTCCTTCGTCAATTTCTTAGGGAATTTAATTGGGAATTATCGCCTATATCGGATATTGCTTCTGCATTTGCTTTGAGAATACCTGTGACAAAGAAATGAGAGTTTCTTCTGTAGTTTGCTTGGAAGTTGTTCAGCATTTCATTTGGGACTTTCTTTCTTTAAAAATTTCTGTGAGAAGAGTTAGCAATTAAATTTAAATTCACAAATAAAAAAAAATGGAAAACATTTTTTAACGGCAATCTTTTTACTACTTTTCCAGCAATTGTATTGTAAACTCATGCGGAAATTGTATTGGGAATTCCTTTTACAACGTCTTTGAGAATTTCTTTGGCAATGTTATTGAAATTTTTTCTGTAACTCCGTTGTATTTTATTGTATTTATATTTATTCCTCCGAAAACTGCTTTGGCAGTTTCTGTAGGAATTTCTTCGTCAACCTTTTTTGGAAAGTTGTTTGGAAATTTCTGCAAACGTGTGTTTTCGAATGGCTTCAATTCCCATAAAACTCATACAGTTAATTCGTTGGGAATTCCTTAAAAAACTTCAGCTATCGATATTTTTTGAAAATCCTTTCAACCTTTTTCGAAAATTTCATAGGCTGCTTCAACGGAAATTTGACTAGCAACAAAGAATAAGAATATCAAGAATGCCCTCTCCGCTGATGCTCGGGGGGACACTACCGCAGCGCTATCTGCGGATGAAAGTTCAACCTTCGTGCGGTAGTGTGCGTTATTGATTATATGCGGATACAAAAACATACGCACACCACCTGCTCTTATGACAAATCACGAACACTGTTACATAGAGCTTCCACTTTGAAACGCTTAGATAGCGCCACTTGTCGTGTCGCTTAACGATTGCATACAAAAAGGCAAGAGAGAGCATTCTTTCTATTTTTATTCTTTGCTAGCAATCTATTTATCCGCAATCTATTTGGAAATTTTCAAGGTTGAGAACTTTTCAACACTTTTTTTCGCAATTTTCTTTGGGAATTCCTTCGACATTCCCTTGTGAATTCGTTTGGTCATTCCTTTAGATATTTCTCATACAATTCCTTTGGAAAATAAACAGTTTTCAATTTGGATTGTTGAAAGTATTTTTAAACAAATTTATTGTGGAAGGAATTCACAAAAGAATTGCAATTTCCAAAAGAATTCTTAAAATGGAATTGCCAAATCAGTTTCCATAGTAATTCCTATAGGACTGTCACAAAAAAAATCCAAAGAAATTTCTGAAAAAACTTTCCAATAGAATTGCCGAGAGAGTTTCCACAGATTCCAAATTTCGATAAGAATTTCCAAATAAATAGAAGAGATGAAAATGCTAAATGCTGATGACCTTCCCAAGCAAATTCTGTAGGAATTTTGAAAAAAAAAAAATCCCAAAAGAATTGCTCGAGGAATTAAAAAGTAACTTTCGAATAGTTATTCATAGACAATATGCCATATGAATAAAGCTGAGTAAATACTCTTTACTCAGACCACTGTGAAGTTTCACAGAGATTGTCTCCATGGCTTCACATAGATTTAGTAACGAGTATTTACTCAACTTTATTCCCAGCTAACTTTTCTGGCGCATTGAATGTCTATATCGACAGCCACCGCAGGATGTGTACGGTCGGCTATGCTATGCTAGTATATACTCAACTTTATTTATATGGCCTAATGTCAGATAAATTCTCAAAGGAAATGCAAAAGGAATAACTGAAGGAATTTTCGAAGAATTTTTCAAGGAAATGGTGAAGGAATTTCCGAAAGTGAATTGCCGAACAATTTTCAAAATCCTAGAAAAAAAAACCCACACTCAAAGTAATTATCGATTGAACTCCTTAGTTTGAAGTTTCAAAGCAAGTTCAAAAGAAAAACTGCCGGAGACATTCTCAAAAAACAAAATCCGACACGGACATTTCCTATAGCATCACTGAAGAATTCACAGAGGAATTGTCTGAAGAATTTATAGGAATTGTATGAGGAATTCACACAATAATTTTGTAAATTTCTTCTGCAAGGAATTTTTAATTGAATTACCCAAAGTTTTACCGAAGAAATTTTCGACGGAATTTCTAGGCGTATTGATGCAGAAACTACCTATTGGGTTTTTTAAATGTGTAAAAATATAGATTTTTTTAAATTTTACATGAAAAAGCCTCTTTTTCTGATCCACTATGATTTATATTTTCAGATTTTTAGAATCTTATTTTGATACCTAAAATCAATTTCAAAGAGACTTGACAGCTTCGCCCAGTACAAAATCCGACGAGGGATGATTCGACAAATCGCTCCCATACAAACTTCAAATTGATTTATCAATAGGTTCCCGAGCACCAAACATGAAATGAATTGAATTCCTCTATTTTTTTCCAAACAATTATTCATGAATGTGAGCAGAAATGCCTTGAGGGATTCTTTCGAAATAAAAATAAATAAAACTTATGGCGATGCTTTCAGAAACTATTCTGGAGTTTCTCAGAAAATGTTTCTAAAATTCCTTAAAAAAGTGTCCTGGGTTTACTCTGGAACTTCTACCAAGGGTTTCACCAGAAGTACCCACAGCAACTTCCAACTGCTCCAGAAATTCCACCAGTGATTCCTCTAGAAATTTCACAAAAAGCTGTGTCAGAAAGTTGTGTATGAGTATCTGTAGAAATTCCTCCAGATATTTCTTTAGAAAATCCTTCAGAGATTTACCATATTTTTTCGGAACTCTTCTAGATTTTTTTTCTGAAAATTCCTTCGGAAATTCCTTTAAGCATTCTCTCAAATGATCTTCCAAGGATTTATTCCAAAACTTTCTCCAGTGTTTGTTTTAGAAATTCCTCCAGAGATTTCTAAAAATCTTCCTGGTATTTCTTTAAAAAATCCTTCAGGGACTCTTTTTTTTTAATTATGAGATCCATTAGGGAATTTTCTGCAGGTATTCCTATAGAAACTGCCCTAGGGTTTCTACACACATTTTTTTAGGGAATATCTTAGAAAATCTCCCATGGCTTTTTTTATAAACGAACTAACTATTTCTTCAGAAATATCTACAGATATCCCTCCAGAGATTTCTTTACAAATTTCTCCAAGGATTGCTTTGAAAAAAACTTCCACATATTTTCCGATAATTCTCTCATGCACACTTGCTGAAATTCATCCTAGAATTCATTAAAAAAAACATTCTAGAGTTCCTGAAAAAATCCCCCCTGAATTTTTTTCAGGGATTTCTTTGGAAACTTCTTGTACTTAGATGTATTTTAAAAAATCCTACGGGAAATCCTGAAGAAATTGAGTCAGGAATTCTATCACAAAATTTTCTAGGGATTCCTTTGGACTTTAGAATGTCCTCTAGAAATTTCTCCAAGAACTTCTTGAGAATGTTTTGCACCGATACAAACAACAAAATTTCTTCAAAATTTTCTCGGAAGCTTTTTGAAGAATTTCTTTAAGGATTGCTTTAGAAATTCTACAAGAGATTATTAGGGAGAATCCCAAGATTTCTTCACATTCCTTCAAGACATTTCTCTTCCAGAAATTGCTCCAAGGATTTCCTAAGAAAGTCTTATAAAATCCTTCTAGGATTCCTGAAGAAATTCACACAGAAATTTTATCAGAAATTCCACCGTGTATTCCTTTATGTATTTTCTCAGAAATTCCTCCAGGATTTCTCTATGGATTTCTCCAGGAATGCATTAAAAGCATGTTTAGGATTTTTGTTAGGGTATTTCTCCAGGATTGATTTTTTTTCCAAAAATATCTCAAAAGGTTTTGTTAGGTATTCCACCAGAGGTTTCCATGTGTTTCTTCAGGTATTCCCTTTGAAATTTCTTTAGAAAATCCATCTATGGAGGTTCTTTCAAGAATTCATTAAGAAATTTCCCCATTTTTTTAAGTTACTCTGAAATTTCTTCGGCGATGCTTTTGGAAATATCTTTAAAGACTTGTTTAATATTCCTAGAATTACTTCAGAAATTTCAGCAGATTTCTTCAAAAGTTGTTCCATTGCTTAAGCGGTTCCTGCAGAGATTCCTCCAGGAATTAATCCATGGGCATGTAAGGGGCGCTGAAATCGGGGAGCCTTGACTTACTAGCTCTGATTTTACCATGACCGCACTGGAAAAATAATTTATCCCACATCTTATCAGTAATGTGAAGAAGCATTACAATAACCTTTTTGTGGAATTTGCTAGATTTTTTGGAATTCAATCAGCTGAGTACCTACACGTCAAGGTATAAGGCATCACCCGAAAATATCATGAATATATTACAATTCTCGGTGAGGATGTCATAAGAAATGTTGAAACAAGTTTGTTAGAAAGCTTTGAGGAAAAGCCTGGCGAATATGCAGTTTGTATGCATCCGCCAAAAATGTCGTTGCTAAGGGATCTGTGAAAAATATCGCCAGAGAAACACCCCATATACTCGGCTCGTTGCGATCATCGACAGAGCGAGATATTTATATAGAGTGAAGTCAGAAAGGGAAGTATTGTCATTAAGGACAAGGTATTTGGAGTACATTGCTCAAAATTTCTAGAGCACCGTTTTTGAACCGTTGAACGTATTTGGATTAAAATGCATCACGCTATTGACAACCACTGAATAATTAGCGTGATGCATTTTCATCCAAATCCGTTCAACGGTTCTAAAAAACGGTGTTCTAGAAATTTTGAGCTATGTACTCCAAATACCTTGTCCTTAAGGTAAATTTATAAACTAAGTATGCCATAAAGTATGCTTTGGCACTATTATGGGTGCTCCAAAAACAATTTATTGGCATGAAGTGCTGCGCGTGTCAAAAGGTTGAAACCCCCTGCATTATTATAACTCATCATAATACAAACTGCAAGTTTTAAACTGATTGTATATTAAAAATTTTACCATTATAAAATGTACATAAAATCGAAGTACATAAAAGCGAGGGGCTATATATTCGAGGATCCATTAAATCGAGGCATACCTGTATCGTGTTTAGATTTCCGTGAAATTTCAGAATGCATTTCTCTGATTCTGATAAATAAGCTCACAAAACACGCTTTCAAATCTTTTGGAGGAAATGTAACACGGTGATTAGAATTGCTTATATTCATGTGATATAAAATGGGTCCAGACTCCAGGTAATTACAAAACAACAATTGAGATTTGGAAGCCAACTGGTTTTCACACTATCAAATCACAGTAACAGACAGGAATTGGGAACCCCTGCCGAAGGTAAACGAATTGTGGCAAATGAAATGAATATGAAAAAGTTCTATACTAATAATTCCCAGTGGTACTACTAATGCTGAGCGAGTACGACAGCGAGTGAGCTCTTCTATACGGCTGCTGTTGGTAGTAGCAGAACCTACCGAGGAGAGCGAATTTCCATATAAACCATACTGACAGCTCCGGTCTCAGTCTTGCGAGGAGCGCGAATCGTTGCGTACACGATTTCCCTGACTTTGGGATAGTCAGTCGGTCGGTTGGTCGAAGAAAGTGCGCTCGGATTGAACTCCTCCACCGCCTCCGCGTGTGTGATATAATTACGGGAATTTGTGGCCTGTGTTCTGAAATCGGTTGGTCATCTTCGGTCTTCGCCGGTATTAGTGGTGCGCGTGGTAGGTCGGTTTCGGTGGTCCGGCGGCTGACGCTGGCCGGTGGAAGTCCGAAGGCGAGGCGAAATCTATCGACTGTCGGTTGATTGATGAATGTTTTGATTGGAAACGTCTACGTTCGCGGGGGTATAAATCAAGCTCCAGTTAGTGAGGACTGTTGTGAGTGCGGGGGCAACAAGGAGACGAGTGACCCATTAGGAATTAATGCAGATGACTGAATTTATCTGATTTGGTTTTTACGTGGTACAAAGTGTGGCCGTAATGAGGCCGAAATGTCAGGAAAATGTGTGAGGATGGAGCGATGAATACTGTGTAATGTGCTTTTTATAAGTGATCGTTAGTGGAGGATAAAGAAGGCCCTCCTCGTGTATTTGACCGCTTGTCGTCCGTTGCCGGTGGATGTGCTTCGATTGGGAACGGGAGTGATAAACATTTCGCAGAAAATTTGTGCACTACCCGAACAGATACGAATAACTGGAATATTTTTCTAGCATGAAGTGTCTTAGCTGGAGAGTACTAGATACTCTTGGGCAATCCTTGTATATCTATTATTGGTAAAGCTGTTTTTCTGCCCATAAAGTATTTCATTATATCCAGTATTAATTTGTTACTATTAGATTTTTTTTGAAATTTCGTAATATTTTCAAGATGACTTGTGCTAGAAATACATTGTCCTATCTAAATATTACAATTCAGAATTTGACTTCATAATCAAAGCATTTATTTATAAAACTAGTTGCTTATTTTCACAAGCATTTTCCTACCTTTTGACGCTATTCTTTGTTTAGAAGATTTGAGTTTTACAATAACTTCGAAGATTCAAAACTTGGAGAATTTTGGGCTTCATATTTGAATAAGGAATCATCTTTTTGGGTTTGCTAGTGTTTTCAGATAAAACTAACATTGTTAACTTTAGAAAGATAACAGAAAATTTTGAAATAGACGGGCTTGGTGGTCTAGTGGCTACCGCTTCTGATTTATATGCAGAAGGTCCTGGGTTCAATCCCTGGTCCATCCCTTTCCTCCTACTTTGTATCTTTCTATATACTTTCTCTCTGCTCTCTACATATACAACTCATGTATATAAACATGTTCATAGCCGTCGCTAGAACAGAAACTGGTTGAAAAAGCCGTTTCCCTTCCTTCCAAACTTTCACAGCACAGTGTCACAATCCTATTAGAAAACGCCTACAAGTTATGCAATCAAGCGAACTGTGCCGCACATCTTCAAAATAATAAAAAAAACACACAATTCTATCACCTTCCCCTGGTATCCACACACCAATGTGTGAACCTTCTGCCAACCAATTCCCACCAACACTCCAACATCCGCATGAATTTGTGCTGGCGCAGAGGTATATTCGGCCAGATGTGGATACAAACGATTGCAATCATCACTTCCTTACCCCTTCCCCACATTGACCTGCAACCTGACGTGGCAGGCGCCATTGTCGCCTAAAAATAGAAGATCACCAACGCTCACACACTGAAGATGCCGCCTAGTCCCCGGCAGTTATCTCATTGGTCCTTGTGTGAGTGTAGCTGGTCTGGCGATACTGGAGTAGCATCCACGGGCGGTCAATCAAGCTCAAGCTCAAGCTCATAACAGAAAATTTTGAAATTATTCACATATATTATAACCTTAAAATATATTTTTATTGTTTTTAGACATGATTTTTAAAAGATAAATTCGTTGAATGAATTATACATAAATACCAAAAATAAGAAACAGTTTAAATAAGAGACATTTCTTGTGAAAATTTCTGGATGGCTTATCATTTTTAAATTTTATTAAGCAGAAGCTGTTAGATTATTTTGTCCGACGTTTCTGTATTTTTAGGGTCTTCTTTAGCGACTACTTTTTTATGTTTTCTCATAACAGTGTTCTTCTACTGCATTTGTAACTACCATGTGGATTTTTTTTTCATAAATCCGCTCTCTAGAATTCAGTACCCGCTTTTGCTTTTTCCCATGCATTACAAAAGTTTTGTTCATATTTTTTTCCAGAAATGTCTGAAAGATTGAACCAAAATTAAAGATTTTTTTGAGAACCTTCGAAAACTTCCTAGTAAATTTCTCCGCAGCTTATCATGAAATTGTGACAAGATTTAAAAGGTAATATCTTTGAAAAGATACGGAATACTAGCTCCAAGAATTTATTTACCATGTGTATATTATATATTACAAAAATCTAGCCTATTACACAGCGAAACAAAAATATCTTTTGGTTTGTCTCAAGAGCAAACTTATGTGTCTCCAACGGATTTTGGGCCGCTAAATCTCAATCCGGGCTCAGATTTGCTCCAGCACGTCACAACTTTGAGCTATACCTCAATTTATCGGGCAAAATATGCGATTTTGGGCTTCTTTGATTGCAAGCTATTGAGCATGGAAACATTTTTTTTAAGCAATCAAAGGGTAAATTAGTCAATTAACTTCTAAATTAACGACTCATGTAAAATATTTCATTTTACAAAATCTAATTTGATAGTTTTAAGCGATTTATGTTAGGTACGATATTTCCCAAACAAGTCACCCTCTAAAAGTTGCATGCAAGTTTACTTACAAACGTAAAATACTTAAGGACAGACTTGTTAGAATCCCAAAATGGCCGCCACAATGGCCGACTTTGGCACCTACTCACGATTTCGAAGGCACAAATCTCTTCGTAAACAAAACCAGTGCCCCTGATCTCCTTATTTTAAGCTTATTACAAGTGAACAAGAACAGAATAATAAAACGCCCTGTTGTTTGAAGATTGCTTCTTGAGATTTTTTTTTTTGACGTTTCCACTTCTTGGTGGAGAGCTCGGACCTAGTTGATCCATCTCGCTTGTTTCTTAAGATTTGTGTGTCTGAAGTTCTGATGCACTGTTGAAGCGGGTTTTCAAGACGTTTGCCCTTAAATCTATCAATTTTTTTTGGTACAACAAAATATTTTGCATGAGTCGTTAATTTAGATGTTAATTGACCAATTTACCTTTCCATTGCTTTAAAAAAATATTTCCATGCTTAATGGTTTGCAATCAAAAAAGCCCTAAAACACATATTTTACCCTATAAATTGAGGCAGCTTGATTTTTAAGTAAATGTCGGCCTAATTGCTTGAAACTTGGTCGTATAATTCTTGGTTGAGCTTGGTTGAGAAGGATATGAGACCAACTCCGAGTTCAACAGGTCTTCTATTCTGACGAATAGAACGAAAGTTCCTCTGTTTCTGCAGGAAATAATCAATCCCAAGTAACATTTTGATGACAAATTAGTCTTATAAGAGGTTTTGAGAACTGTCATAAAACATTAGATCTTTTATATTGGTTTTAGGTATTATGGTTCTAAGAACCCCTTTTAGTCTATTTGATAAAAAATGTTACTTGGGAATAAATTCTTTAAGGATCATTCTAATAATTTCAAAGTAATGCCTCCTAAAGTTATAAAAATAAAATTTTGAACTTGGTTGATACATAATTATAATATTATAATATTGCAGTGCACTTGTACTCATCATCAAAATATACTCATATTCACAAAAGTTGAAGAATTATGATTCGAAACATAAAACTCTTCAAACACTCTTAATTATATTCGTGCTAGTTTTTTGGAACATCTGAATCAGATACTCCTTAGCAGCATTCCGCTCCTCGGGTACCAGTGCGCGCTCCAATTCATTCAGTGTTTTCTTTTTTTTCGGACAGCAGCAGGGGCGAAAATCGGCGTATTTTTCCCTCCGGTGGAAACGACAAGTTTTTATTAATAGACCTCGTTTTTTCGGGACGTTTGCGTTGTTGTGTTGTTCGGACGGAGTTGAATGTTTCCGACAAACGCACCACCGCCCGTGGGGTGAAGTGTTTTTTTTCCTTCTATTCTGCTGACATTGACTAACTTGATTCGCCTGTGCTACTAGGCAGGGCGCGGTGGTTCTTTGCGCCATGACATTGAACTGATGTTGCTGATAGTTGGACCGAAATTTAGTGTCTAGACGGTAGACCTTCACACACATAACATAGCGCGAGGATCACATGTGTCAATGTTGTTTTCTACAGATTGTATTTCGAGATGCCTTGAGGTACTATTCTGCAAATTTACAGCTGTGTTCATAAACATAGCAGTGTAAGCCGTTTTCCATACAAAATGCCCAACTTTGACATGCTGTAACTTTGTTCTGATTTAAACGATTGAGCTAAAAATTTGACAGCGAACTACAAATATGGTCAATATTGTTTTATCAAAATCGGAGAATTTTTGAAGCACGTGGAAAAAAATTAAACACTATGTGAAATTGATCAAAATAATAGCAGTGTTTGTTTTGATTATTTTTATTCAGCCAACATTTTCAATTTTTTAAACCTTATGCATTTAGGGGCTGTCCATAAACCACGTGGTCATGAGAGGGGGGGTTCGGCCAATGACCATTTTGTATGGACGAAAAAAAAAATTGTATGGACTAATGACCAAGGGGGGGGGTTTGAGAAGTCCCAAAAAAATGACCACGTGGTTTATGGACAGCCCCTTACTTGTAATCAAGGTGGAAACTGTTTGAATAGCATGGGAAAATATGTCTAGCTTCTTCAAGATAAAGCTACATTTCAATTTATTTACACTGCTATTATTTTGAACAATTTCGCATAGTGTTTAACTTTTTTTCACGTGCTTCGAAAATTCTCAAATTTTGTTAGAACAAAATTGACCATATTTGTAGTTCGCTGTCAAATTTTCGGCTCAATAGCTTATAGGAGAATAAAGTTAAAGTATGTCAAAGTTGGCCATTTTGTATGGAGAACGGCTTTCACTGCTATTTTTATGAACACAGCTGTAGGTAAAGAGGGATTCCATGGAGGCATGCAAGTCGATCCTGAGCGACCTGATCCTGAAACTTTGCACAGTTTTTCAATTTCGTCTTAGTCGTCATTTTTCGGTATCAAATCTTCATATTGAGTCACGACTAACTTTTTAAAAGGGTGTATGTTAAAATGGTTCACAAATATTTGAAAGCTGCACAGCTAGAACGGATCGTTCGATTGTTATGATTTTTTCAGTAAAGTTAGATATGTAACTAAAAGAAAATATACACTGTGAAAACAATTTCATCCTGGATTTTAGACCGCCATCTTGGATATTCTGGTCCCCATTTTTGGACACCAGACATCTTCCCCATACAAAATATACCCATAGTGAATGGTTTTTGGGCCTACAACTCCAATGAACAGCATCCATTCAGAATTTGAAGCCGCCATCTTAGATTTTAGACAGCCATCTTGAGTATTCAGCTCACCATTTTTGAACTTTGGACATCTTCCCCATACAAAATATACCCATATTGCATGGTTTAGGGCCTAAAACCCCACTAAACAACCGCCATCTTGAATTTGGAGCCACCGTCTTGGATTTTAGACCACCATCTTGGATATTCTGGTCGCTATTTTTGGACTCCAGACATCTTCCTCGTACCAAATATACCCTTATTGCATGGTTTTAGAGCCTAAAACTTTGTTATACAGCCGCTATCTTGAAATTAGAGCTGCCATCTTGGGTTTTAGACCGCCATATTGGATATTCTGGTCGCAATTTTTGGACTCCAGCCATCTTCCTCGTCCCAAATATACCCATAATGTATGGTTTTAGGGCCTAAAACTCCATCAAACAGCCGCTATTTTGGATTTTAGAACGCCATATTGGATATTCAGGTCACCATTTTTGGATTCCAGACATCTTCCCCATACAAAATATACCCATATTGTATGGTTTTTGGGCCTAAAACTCCATTATACAGCCGCCATCTTGAATTTGGACCCACCATCTTGGATTTTAAACCGCCATCTTGGATATTCAGATCGCCATTTTTGGACTCCAGACATATTCCCCATACAAAATATACCCATATTGCATGTTTTTAGAGCCTGAAACTCCATTAAACAGCCACTTTCTTGAATTTATAGCTTCCATCTTGGGCTGTAGACCGCCATCTTGAATTTTGGGCCGATATCGTAGAATTTTCTGTCTCCGGTTGATTTCCGCACAAAATTTGTCAACCATGCTAAAGGTTACAAAAATCGCCTCAGTTTGATGTGCCGCATGATGGGGCTTGGTTCAGTTTTATATGTATGTGGCCAGTTCTTCCGGTGCTGGTCCGGATCAGGGGATTTTTTTTTATTACCGAACAGGTTTGGGCCGAAGGGTCTCCGATTTCAATGAAAATTTCACCAGAGCTAGAGGTCGTGGATATATGATCAAATTTGGAATTCAAAAAAATCATAGTGGACTATTTTCCCGAAAAACGCTAGATGAAATTTCACAATTTTCCCAAATTTTTCAAAATACCCCAAACTTCAAAAAATCATATCTCAAAAACTATGCATCGTAGAACAAACTTTTTTTAGTGAAATCGACGCCAAATTACCTCAGCAATCCGATAAAAATACATTGAGAAAAAAGTCTAAAAATGCTGCTAAAAGTACCGTCTGTATCATAGATTATTTTGAACAAAATTTTTCCTAGCGCAAAAATTAATGTTCTTCATTTCGTTCTTTGACGCCAAAATGGAATCTCTTACCGTTTTAGAGATATAGCCAAAAAACCAACGGCCAGTAGGAAGCCATCAACAAAAGCGGCCGTTCACTTGTTGCAACATATTTGCTTTGCGGCGAGCAAATGACATACGCTAATTGTAACGTAATTTTGACACTAGCGTGAATCGGAGTGCACTGACTGCACATATATGGCACTTTAGTGCCTTTTAAATGCAACAACTTATCAAATTTTGAAATTAATGGATTTGTAACTAGAAAGCGTTGCAAATAACAAGTTTACAACGAGCAAACGCATATTTCAACGTATTTTTTTTTCAATCAAAGCAATCATATGCCGTTAGAGATGAGTGGATATCAGGTAACTATAACGTCTCTTTACACATGTAAAGCTTTGTTTTGTTTTAAAAGAGTTTTTGTTGCTTAAATGATCATTGGTATGTGGATTCTTCTATACACCATAAAGAGACATTTTCCACTCAATAATATTTAATAAATAGCATGGTCTGTGCATAATGTGTTTGTATAATGTGTTTTAGAAAAAAACACTAATTTAAAACTTAACGGAACTTTAAAAGATATATACCATGGATGAGAGGAACAAACATGTACTCTCTGGAGCGGATCTGGTGTGATGGTTACAGCTCGTGACTGTCACGCCGAGGACCTGGGATCGAATCCCACTCCCGACATACGAAGGGAAGTAAAGTGTGGGTCCCGAGATGAACTAGCCTATGGCTAAAAATCTCGTTAATTCAGATAATAAAATAAACATGTACTAATTAGTACGGGCAGCAAATTAAATTTTACCATGCATACAACTTCTTAACGCGCTAATAAAACATTGTTGCTTCAAACCAAGCTTTTCTTGTTCTAAGAAGCGACACAATTCCAACAGTGATGATAATAATATTCAGCAATGGTTAGCAAAGATTAATACCGAGCTCTGTATAGAGCTACTGAGTTGACAACAGTTGAGACAGCACGATACGCTGGAGGATCGGTCATTACCGTTAAAGTAAGTTTTGACATTGATTAATAGAAAAAACACTGAAATGTAAGATCAATCAATTCATCACTTTTTTCTAACTAACAATTTGTTGTCAAAAAGACTTAATCAGTTTTCAGAACGAGCATGACAAACCCATACTACTACCCATAATGCATGGTGCACGGTTCGAATGATTAAAATATTGTCTAAAATTGTTTAATGCTCTAAGATGTCAAGTAAATGTTTAATTTCAAGAAATCCTCTAACGTCCTCATTTTCATTCCCAGCCTGTGTATTGACGAAGCTTCATGGGTCAATATTGGATCCTTAGCTATCTATATCCTTTGAAAATTTCTAGAATGCTTTCGTTATTTCTGAATGAAGCAAAAGAATTATAATCAAAAAATACTACACAGCTATGCATTTTTGTTACTTACACAGTTAAAAATGTTATATCATTTAACCTGTAACAAAAGGACCTCGTCGCATCGCACACATTTTTCCATCAGTTTATAAATTTACAGCTTGCTCTCAGTATGAAGCTTGCGTTCAACATTCCATACAAGAAATTGTTTCATGCAAAATAAAGTTAAATAAGATAGAAATTCGTATGTAATTTTTTTTTTCGTTAGGTATAATTTCAAATATTTTGCTGAGTAGTAACCATTCTCCGTTAATAGTTTTCTTTGTTTTCATTGTTTTCATAAAATTGAAATGGAAAACATATAGGGCATGAGTGCTATAAGTAATTTTACGCTCACCGGTGGCATTGGCTCGTTGTTAACTTGTTATTTGAAACATATTTTAGTTAGAAACCCGATCATTGCAAAACATGACTATTTAATGCATTTAAAAAGCACTCAAGTGCTATATATGTGCTGTCAGTGCACTCCGATGCACGTTAGTGTCAAAATTACGTTACAATTAGCGTATGTCATTTGCTCGTTGCAAAGCAAACATGTTGCAACAGGTGAACGGCCGCTGTTGTAGATGGCTTCCTATGAAAATATAGCGACTGGCCGTTGGTTTTTTTGGCTATATCTCTAAAACGGTAAGAGATTCCATTTTGGCGTCAAAGAACGAAATGAAGAACATTAATTTTTGCGCTAGGAAAAATTTTGTTCAAAATAATCTATGATACAGACGGTACTTTTATCAGCATTTCTAGACGTTTTTTCTCTATGGTGAAAAATTTTCTGAGAAACTTTTTTCTCAATGTATTTTTATCGGATTGCTGAGGAAATTTGGCGTCGATTTCACTAAATAAAGTTTGTTCTACGATGCATAGTTTTTGAGATACAATTTTTTGAAGTTTGGGATGTTTTACAAAATTTTGAAAAATCGTGAAATTTCATCTAGTGATTCCCGGAAAAATAGTCGACTATGATTTTTTTGAATTCCATGTATGGTCATATATCCACGACCTCTAGCTCTGGTGAAATTTTCATTGAAATCGGAGACCCTTCGGCCCAAAGTGTTCGATAATAAAAAAAAATCCCCATCACTGAAATGGCCATAACTCCGGAACGTCTCGACCGATCCGAACCATTTTTGATAGCAAACAATGCATCAAGTGGGAACAATATTGGTTCAATCCCTTTTTGTGTCTTAAGGTGAATATATGACGAAGCCACACCTAGAATTTTCAAGAGCACAAATCTGAGGAACCGAATATCGGTTTGCGCTGAAAAGTTGATCGATTGGTCACCGCCAGCGGGTAACCAATTGATCAACTTTTCAGCGTAAACCGACATTCGGTTCTTCAGATTTGTGCTCTTGAAAATTTTAGGTGTGGCTTCGTCACATATTCACCTCAAATGTTTTCGCAAAACGGTGCGATTATGATTACAATTTGTATGGGATTTAGTAGGGAAAATTTCATTCTTTTGTATTTGTCTCATGAGGATTTCAAATTTGACAGGAATCGTTTATTCAGTGATATTGAAATGTAGCCAAGGGCGTACAGAAAAAAGTCTGTTGAAGACCGGAAAGTCATCTGACGCTTGTGAAAATATATACCCTATCTTGAAATTACCGTATTGATATCCCGGATAAAAAATACAAAAAAAAAAAACAGAATTCCAATGTAATAGTTCCATTGAAAACCATGCCTTCACAATAGAATTCAATGTTAAAATAACAATAGAAAAAAACAATAGAATCAAACGTTTCTAACAATAGAATCAATTGTGAAAGGGCATTTCACATTGAATTGTATAGGTTGTTATAAGTATCGTAACAATACAAAAAATGTCTTTTTTCCATAATGTGATACAGAAGATACTTATGTTTTCGAATTGTTTCAAACAGTGAAATGTGCAGTAAACGTATTGTTTTGGGTAGTGATTTTATTTCTGGTTCCACATTTGATTCAATTGTTTAGGAATTACTTTCTATTGTGAGGCAGAACATACTGTTTGTAATGTTGTACTGTTTTTACATTGAAATCAATTGTTTGGGTATTGTTTTCTATTGTAATACAGAAGATTCTTATGTTTCCGAATTGTTTCAAACAGTAAATCGAACGGTAAACGTATTGTTCTGAGTAATGATTTTATGACTTGTTCCACAATTGATTCAATGGTTTGGGAATTGTTTTCTATTGTATTGAAGATTCTTATGTTTTCAAATTATTTCAGGCAGTGAAATGTATAGTAAACGTATTGCTTTGAGCAATGACATTATTACTGGCTCTACATCAGATTCAATTGCTTTGGAATTGTTTTCTATTGTGAAACAAAAAAATCTGATGTTTGGAAATAGTTTTAGAATTACAAAAAAATATGAATATTTTGAAATGGTTTGATCTATTTCTGCTTTTTGTTTTTGTTATTGCCTACTAAAAAGAATTCTGAATAAAACTAAACTGAACTATCATTGGCAACATTTTAAAAACAAAGATCGAACAATTGTCGAATATTTGGAACACTCATGCTGTAAATCGAGTATTGTTTATCTGCATTGATGGTTGAAGCTTGAGCCCACAGCCAGATAACTGGGTTTAGCAGACTAAACATTATATGTGGCAGCACTATAAGCGACATGATGGAACCGTGCCGAGCGCGCTAAGTGTTATTAGACCACTAAACCGGAACGAATGGCCCAAAAGTGTACCAGACGGCTTGACCTTTTACAACCCGACTGTTTCAACGTTTGCAAAATTTGTGTGACCTGTTGATTTGCGTATCGAGTGAGTTTGTGTAATGTTATTTTAAATGTTTGATGCTAATTTGTGTCAATCTCAATAAATAATTAGGCCCTGAAGATGGTCCAATAGCCGGACCGAAACGTCGGCGATGATAGAAGAGTAATCAACGCAATTTATAAGACTGAGAGCCGAAAATTCCAAAAGTCAACCATCATCCAGTCGAAACTTTCATAGATGAAGTTCGTTAATGTTGACTATACACATATAGTTTGAATAGTTCTTCAAATATTCGAATCGCTCATTTTAATGTTCAATAAACGTCTAATTGCATCAATGGTTGAAGCTTGGGCTCCCATGCCCCACCAGCCAGATAACTGGGTTTAGCAAACTAAGCTTTATATGTGGCAACACTTTGAGCGGCATGATGGAGCCGTGCCGAGCGCACTAAGTGTTATTAGACCACTAATGTAGTTGCATTTAGTGGGTGATGAGGTACAAAAGTAGCATTACAGCGTGCTTAACCATTATTGCAGCATTTATAGACACTTGATGAACAGCTTGTGGAATACAGTATGCAATTGCATCGAATTTGATAGTTAATCCATGGGGTAACTTTAGAATTTGACTCAAACGCACGCATATGTTCCAGGCTTAAAGAGCGACCCTATATTAAAAGACCTTCCAAAGCGACCAAATGCAAAAGATAGTTCTAATTCAGTAATATGTTTCACCAAAAGGGAGATGTTAACGAAACGAAAGGGGATTTGGATTTTCTTTTTATAATAAAACCTTTATATTACTTGGCCCTCATGCAGCCCTTGCAGCGGTGCTCCTATCCTTTTCGCAGGAACCAATCCAGATCGTGCGCATATATCGGAAATATTATCTTTCGAAACCACCGACTTGGCATTCCCCTTCGATGCACCGGTTTGACGTACAGTACATTACAATGTAGCTGATGCATTCTATTGTAAACTATTGGTTTGAATGCTGAATCCAAAAGTAACAATGAATTCAAATGTTAATCTATTATTTGGCCGTGTAACCATGAAATCTAATGTAAACCTATTGTAATCATTGTAAAGAATCAAAATTTAAAAATTCTGTATAATATATTCACAAGAAACTATTGTTAACATAAGAATCTGATGTTTTTCAATTGTTTTTCCATAGCTTTAATTGTTAATTTTTATCCAGGACTAGCTGTGCCGGCAAACTTTGTCTTGCCATGTGGTGGTGGTTTAACACCTGCTAGGTTCATTTTAGCACCGCACTTTAGATTGGTTTCATTTTGATACTTTCGATTTTCTTCCCAACTCCTAAAAACTCAGTACTTTATCAATTTTCTCATTTTTTGAGTTTTTTTTTTGCAATTTTTTGTTTATAAACACAGTTCTCATGAATACGAATCAAACCGTGCAAGAGTCATGCTGATTTGTTCATCCGTTCGTGAGTTTTGTTGCCTCAAAAGGTTTCCAAACTCATTTTTATACAAGGTGTTAGGTTCCTGAGTGCAAACTTTTTAAAGGGTGATAGAGGACCATAAATGGTGAAAAAAATTGTTCTACGCATATGGTCAAATCTCAACTGTTACGTAGTTATTGAACTCCCCATGTTTTTGACTCTTATTGCCTTAACTGGCTATAACTTTAAAATGGTCAAACTTATCGCAGTTTTTTTTTACTCTTATTCGAAAGATTATTGAATTTTCTATGAAATGGCATCTTTGAACCGATTGGTCTTTGGCAAAGTTGTGGCCCCTGCTCCACTCTACAATTCATTCTTTGACATCAAACTTCTATCTCTTATCGTTTTCTTGCAATTAGAAGTTTATAACACTTCCATTTTCCGACCACTTATGATTGTAGGTCGTCCGTTTCAGTAAGTATTTTTTTTACCGCCCACATGGAGGCCCGACACTGGGTATCAGTTGCTCCCAGATCATACGAGATGAAAACAGACAACGATGAAAGTTTCTTTCCTTTACCCCAAACAGGGTTTCAGTGCCATTAGTAATCCTACGCTCCTAAATTCATCCAATTCGAAAACATGTGATTACAGCACCGATTGATTATGTATATTTTGTTTTCATACGTATGCACACTTCTAACAAACGCGTTAATTCTATGTTTTGGTAAGATGAAATTGGGAGAACTATGCTTAATAAAGGGGTGTGAAGGGGATATATCTGTTTACATGCTCTTTCGATGAACCATGAATGACGAAGGGCGGACGGAGGATGCTATTTTTATTGGGCCATTAACGTCGTAAAATTATTTAGCTATGATTAGGGCTTTTTCTGAGGAATCTTGTTTCGCTTCGTGTTGGAGAAAACTTTTGTTGTAGGCGCCGTGGGAGAGGAAAAGGGGATTTTATGACAAATTAATTAAATACAGATTGAAGCGCCGTAGTTACGCGTGTAGATGACGTTAATTGAGGGTGACGGAGGGATGGTTTCAAGAGAAGTTTTGAATTTATTGGAAAAAGTTACCAGTATGCTGACACGTGTTTGAAGCGAGTGCTGATTGATGAAATGTCGTAAAGCTGGTTAATGTTCTGAAATTTAATATCTGCCATCTTGTTGATGCCTGTCAGAATGCCTATTTGTAGATAGCGGACGCAATTTCCGGGCAGGATCATAACATCGTCCCCTTAAGGACAGACTTGTTATAATCCCAAAATGGCCGCCACAATGACCGACTTTGGCACCTACTCACGATTTCGAGTACACAAATCTCTTCGTAAACAAAACCAGAGCACCTGATCTTCTTATTTTAAGCTTATACAACTGAGCTAGAACAGAATAACAAAATACACTGTTGTTGGAAGCTTGCTTCTTGAAATTTGTGCGTTTGAAGTTCTGATGCACTGTTGAAGCGGGATTTCAAGACTTTTGTCCTTAATGCTAGAACTAGGTAACTGGTTTTGCGAAATCGCAAAAAAATTGTTTATACTGAACGTACACCACAATAAATAAAAGTTTGTCAATTGAATCTTTAATAACACACATTGTTTCATATTTTAAAACCAACAAAGAGTATATTTTATTGCAGGATAAGTTTTACCAGCCATTTTTACCTGCACTTGTCAAAACGAGTTACCTAGTTCTAGCATTAAGGCGAAACTGGAAGCATTACCTCATTTTTTTGGTTTTTGATTTTTCATTAAATAACGAAGCAATACACTGAAGTTTTTTTTACGACGGTAATGGTCCCGCGTAAAAAAAAACGCGTAAAAAAACCGCGTTATTTCAAAAAACGTCGTAAAAAAACCGCGTTATTTCAAAAACCGTCGTAAAAAAACCGCGTTATTTCAAAAAACGTCGTAAAAAAAGTCAAAAAAAAGTCAAGTCACGTTAGATGTAATCCTGACTATTTTGCGCGTGTTTTTGAAAAAAACTCAGTTTTTTTACGACGTTTTTTGAAATAACGCGGTTTTTTTTACGCGGTACCGCGTAAATAAAACCGCGTAAAAAACTTCAGTATATTTTCAAAATCGGTTTTCGTGCACATGTAGAGTATGGATCAAGGTATCTTCTGAATTTTTTTGAAATGTTTGCGGAAACCATTTTTTTTGTGAAATTTTGTTCAAAAATGGTTTCTGCAGAAACGAAAAACATTTTCCACCACAAAAAAATCAGAAGATTCCTTGATCCATACTCTTCATGTGCACGAATAGGCACGGTAAAGGCTGGGTATGCTGCGCAATTCAGATCCCATTGTGATCCACTAGCCTCTGCCCAGCAAATCCTATCCCGACCTCCACGCGGTACCGGCCGGAAACTATGAGCAACCTTAGGGAAGATCGGGTAACCAACCCCGGTGGGAACTTTGGTCGTAGGCTGACAGGGAAGGGGGGGTTTGCTTCGGCAATCCTGAGCGTCTGTTCTCCAGGAGGAGCGGCTCACAACAGCGTCTGATCCCCATGTTAGGGGCGGCTGATCTACGTCCGAGTGCCAGGGAAGGACTTTAAGCTCAACTGTGCACTATGGTCCTCCGGAAAGTAGGGGGTTGGTGTCAGGCCCTACGAGCCAGCCGTAAAAAACCATTGTAACGGAAAATCAGCAATAGAATAATACGAACCGAGACCAACGGCAACGACCCCAGCGAACAAAAAGGACTTGCGATTGGAAACTCGGTACGTGGAACTGCCGATCTCTCAACTTCATTGGGAGCACCCGCATACTCGCCGATCTACTGAAGGACCACGGGTTCGGCATCGTAGCGCTGCAGGAGGTGTGTTGGACAGGATCCATGGTGCGAACGTTTAGAGGTAATCATACCATCTACCAGAGCTGCGGCAACACACGCGAGCTGGGAACAGCTTTCATCGTGATGGGTGATATGCAGAGGCGCGTGATCGATTGGTGGCCGATCGACGAAAGAATGTGCAGGTTGAGGATCAAGAGCCGATTCTTCAACTTCAGCATAATAAACGTGCACAGCCCACACTCCGGAAGTACTGATGATGACAAGGACACATTTTACGCGCAGCTCGAACGCGAGTACGATCGCTGCCCAAGCCACGACGTCAAGATCATCATAGGAGATTTGAACGCTCAGGTAGGCCAGGAGGAGGAATTCAGATCGACGATTGGTAAGTTCAGCGCCCACCAGCAGACGAACGAAAACGGCCTACGACTCATTGATTTCGCCGCCTCCAAAAATATGGCCATACGTAGCACCTTTGCCAACACAGCCTCCTTTATTGTTACACCTGGAGATCACCACAGCAGACGGAATCTCAAATCGACCACGTTCTGATTGACGGACGGCACTTCTCCGACATTATCGACGTCAGGACCTATCGTGGCGCCAACATCGACTCCGACCACTATCTGGTGATGGTCAAACTGCGCCCATAACTCTCCGTCATCAACAATGTACGATACCGGCGACCGCCACGGTACAACCTAGAGCGGCTGAAGCAACCGGATGTCGCCTCAGCATACGCGCAGAATCTCGAGGCCGCGTTGCCAGACGAGGGCGAGCTCGATGAGGCACCTCTAGAGGACTGCTGGAGTACAGTGAAAGCAGCCATCAACGACGCAGCCGAGAGCACCATCGGGTACGTGGAACGGAATCGACGGAACGAATGGTTCGATGAAGAGTGCAGAACGGTTTTGGAGGAGAAGAATGCAGCGAGGGCGGTAATGCTGCAGCAAGGGACTCGACAGAACGTGGAACGTTATAAACAGAAGCGGAAACAGCAGACCCGCCTCTTTCGGGAGAAAAAGCGCCGCCTGGAAGAAGCGGAGTGTGAAGAAATGGAACTGCTGTGCCGTTCCCAAGAAACACGGAAGTTCTATCAGAAGCGCAACGGCTTCGTGCCGCGAGCCGAAATATGCAGGGATAAAGACGGAGGCCCCTTGACGGACGGACGTGAGGTGATCGAAAGGTGGAAGCAGCACTTCGATCAGCACCTGAACGACGTGGAGAACGTAGGCACGGGAGCCCACGGCAACGGAGGAAACGACGACGCCAGTGCAGCGGAGGACGGAAATGAACCAACTCTCACGCTGAGGGAGTTAAGGATGCCATTCCCCAGCTCAAAACCAACAAAGCAGCTGGTAAGGATGGTATTGCAGCTGAACTCATCAAGATGGGCCCAGAAAAGTTGGCCACCTGTCTGCATCGGCTGATAGTCAGGATCTGGGAAACCGAACAGCTACCGGAGGAGTGGAAGGAAGGGGTAATCTGCTCCATTCACAAGAAAGGCGACCATTTGGAATGTGAGAACTTCAGGGCGATCACTATTTTGAATGCTGCCTACAAAGTGCTATCCCAGATCATCTTCCGTCGTCTGTCACCTAAAACAAATGAGTTCGTGGGAAGTTATCAAGCCGGCTTCATCGACGGCCGGTCGACAACGGACCAGATCTTTACCGTACGGCAAATCCTCCAGAAATGCCGTGAATACCAGGTCCCAACGCATCACCTGTTCATCGACTTCAAAGCGACATACGACAGTATCGACCGCGCAGAGCTATGGAGAGTCATGGACGAAAACGGCTTTCCTGGGAAGCTGACTAGACTGATTTAGGAGGTGAGGGGCGAGGTTTTGCAGAACGTGACGACCCATACAAACAGTGGTGAAGTCCCATACAAAAAGCGTGACAGAGGGGAAGGGAGGTTGAAAAAGCCGAATTTTGGGTGACATAATTTGTGTATCACCCCTACACTAAATCGATTTCGCTCTAATGCTGATCGTAGCTCCTGGGAGTCCAAAACAATCGATACAGGAGGTAAAACTTGTCATTTTTCGAATTTTATGTTTTCATATAAGTGTGGGCCACCCTAATACGCCCTTTTCAAATGTTAGTCTAGATAAATGTTAGATTATGCAAAATTGCTTCTTAAACAAATTGTTAAACATCCATATAGTTTCATTGGTTGATTAGAGGCTACTGAATCTATATATGGCCATGTTGGCACGAAACACGATGAAAAATATTCACTCAATATAGACATGAAAAAAGTTTTTGTTAGAAAAACTTTTTTTCCTTAAATATGCCACAGCAACATTGTTCGGAGAAAATGTAGGTAATTGAAATACCTTTCTCCAGAAAAAAAAATCATCGATTTAAAAACATAGGGTTTTTTGTAATATCAATTTAAATTTTTAAAACCTTTATTTTTCAGTGTAGGAATCAATTTTGTATTTTTTGGATATTTTTTTGGAAAAAACTTCATGGAATTTCACGATAGTCCGCGATACAACACTTTTTTGTAGGTCTTGTCATTTTTGAGTTACATCGACATGAAAAAAATCTGTGAAAAAAATTAGGTCCTTTTCAAATGTTACTCTTGAAAAATTTCGAAAAACAAAATATGCAAAGTTGCTTAGAAAGACCTATTGTTTATGCCCACAAAGTTTCGTTCGATTCTGAGAGGGTGCTGCCAGCCCCATAGAAGGGTTGGCGCGAAATTCGTCATCAATGTGTGATCACTACTTTACACACTTAAAAAAAAAACAAAAAATAATCTAGGCATAACCCTGTTATAGTGGGTAAACTAGATAACTGAGAAAAAATATATGAAATCTCGGGTTGGAGAGATAGGTTAATATAAGAGAGTTAAACCGTAGCTTAGACTAGGTAACTTTAAACGAATATTCTGCGTCACTTACTTCGTCACGCTTCCGCTACATCATACAATGACGCAAATTGTCACAAATATTCAATCAAAAGCAACCCCTTCTACCCGCCATAATTGAACTTGCCATGAGCAACGCTTTTTGGCAAGCTTCAACTCAAACAGATTCATTAGTCTCAACCAAGCGCACTCTTCCAAAGCCGGTGAAAACTTTTCATTCCGCTCTATAATCTTCATCTATTTCCAATTACATGACGACGCCTACCTAGTGCCTACCTACCGGTGCGGTAGGTTACCTGTTGGACCGAAGCGTTGTCGTCGACGTCGCTCAAAGGTTCAAGTGGTAAACGGGGTGGCATGGCAGGTACTATTTTTGTGCCCCCATCGGTCGGGCGGTGGTGCGATGATGAAGTCGATTTTCCTGGCGGAAGAAATGAATAGAAGGACTCGGAAAATGTTCGTCACGCAACTGGGAACCACTTGAGGGTGGTTCGAAGGAACGTTAAATAAAGTTATCAAGTATGCCAGAAACTTGTTTAGCTCATTTCTATTGGACAATATTCATCAAATGAAATTGATTCAAACGATATCCATGAAAATGTTTCAGGAAATTTCAAGAACTTGTAGAAAACAAAAGCTATACAGATGTCACACTTTATTTGCTTTCCATTGACCATCCTTCTCAAGTTCAAATATGAAATAGTAAACGAACACTTTGAACTCACATAGTTTACAGGGGATAGACAAAATTATAGGGACAGGCAAAATTTTCACTTTTCAAAAAACGTTCAACTATCTGTAACTTTTCAAAAAGTGCATTAAAGTTTTTGACATGGAAAAAAAATATAACGATTAGATTATTTTTCTAATAAAAAACCATATTATCCATTCATTTAATTTCCCTCTAATTGACTTTCCTGTTTTCCAGAGTTCATTATATAAGTCATGAATGATCAAAATTTCATTGCAATCGGTTCATTGAATCCGGAGATATAACAGCTCAAAGTTAGCTATCGGATAATTTTACCTTTTTCAAGAATCTTTATAACTTCGTGGAGAATGGCCCAAATTTGTACCACTGATACACAACTAGTTGTTGAACTTACAGTAAAAATTTGAGAATATTTGGTGCACTTTTCGAAAAGTTACAGCTAGGTGAACATTTTTTGAAAAGTGAAAGTTTTGCCTGTCCCGATCATTTTGTCTATTTTCTGTATGTACCTGTTTGACGTCTGCTCACTACTGCCACCTGCCATTGATCAACCAAATCATTTCGGCGATCACGTTTTCATAACGATGGATTTTAGTGCAATTTGTTCTAAGTATTACGTCTGTATGACTTTTAAAGAATTTTTTAAAGACCCTCAATCAAATTAATCAATTAATAACATATATCTTCAAAAAATAAGCTACTCTTCTATGTAACTATTAAAACCCTGTTAAATTCATCCCAATTAATTCTAGTTTTTCTTGCATGGCTTTTCAGAAATAAATCTAGAGCGAGTAATGGCGCTTAAGCCTAGGCTGTTCAGCCTGGACATAAGGGTTAAATTCCTTTGCCCCATCCCAGGATGAAGAGCATCGACGGAATGACATTAACTTTCTTAGCAAAGTCACTCCCAACGTATTTACTCCACATTTATGTATACTACTTACTATGCTGAGCGGTTGGTACGAGATTTCCCGTTCTTTAGCTTAATTGTGGCATTAAAATCCACAGAAAAACGCTACACAGTAGCCCTGGCCACTTCAATTATTGAATTACATCTTCGATGTGCTGCAAGCATTGATAATGACAAGAAAAATGATAGAATTAGTCGATTCTATCATTTTCTAGGATTCTTTCAATGAAAGGCTGTGACAATTCAATAAAACAATGAGTATAGAGTATGGTGGGGCAAAATTACGGCCATAGTTGAAAATTCCTTTTTTTTTTTTTTTTTCAAAAAATCGAAGCAGACAACAAAAAAAATGAATACCGTGTGGTGATTCTATCATCCATGAGCTTAAATTTTGCTGAAGCGTTTTTACGAGAAACCATGTGCATTTAAAATATTTTCTGATGCAGATGTGTCAAATAATAACTTTCGGACAGAAGTTGGTGAAATATTACCATGGAAAATTAAAAAAAAAAAATCGAAAAGATGGTGTAATTTTTCATGTAATATCTTACAAATCGCAAAAAAATAGCAACCTGAAAATTTCAGCAAATACACATCAAACCTAGGCAAACATACTGTTAAAAATTTGGAGAGATATATTTTGGTGTTTTTGAGATATTAGACCAATTGTAATAATATCAGTAAAGGTTGTGCCAGCGTCCAACTTTAGACCGTGACGCTATAGAAAATTGCTTTCTTCGAGAAAGTTGTTTGGTTAAAAAAAAACATCTCTTTCACAGACGTCGAAATTCTATGGCCTACTGTTTTCAGATTATTGACAGATGTAGTTAAATCTAAACACATACTCCACAAAAAAAAATACAGCTTGTCTTATAATCTGTTTTCGGGTTATTATAAGAATTGCATATTTTAAGGCGTTTATCTGTTTATGAAGATTTCTGCACCATTTTTCAAAAAAAAAGAAATCTAATACGTAAAAACACGTTTCTCCTAGAGATTCAAGACCAATTTAGATTTGGATATGATTGATCTACCGAGAAAAACGGCTATGGCGACCATATGTTTCCTCAGAGGTTGTTAAGGGTCAATAGGGTGATTTTAAATTGGAATATCTCAATCATCGCCGACAACTTTATAGGAAATATTTTTAAATAAGTCTTTAAAAGAACTCCTGGTGCAGTCTTCTTAGAAATTCCAAAACTAATTCTGCTGAGCAGTTATTGGAATTCTTGGCAGGATCTTTGAAAAATTTCTTGAGAATTCTTCGGTAAAATTCTCAAAATAAATTTCAGAGAAATCTTAAGATGAACTTCGGGAGAAATGATCACAGGAAATTCTGAAAAAATCCTTGATGGGATTCTATGCAGCGTTCTGGAGGAATTTCTAGAGGAGCCTTTGAAAATCCGCGAAAGATTCCGTGGAAGAACTCCTAAAGAAGTTTCTGGAAGATTTTTCGGAGTTATTTATGGAAAAGTTTATGACGAAATCTGTCGGCAAATTTGTGGAAGATTTATAGGACAAATTCCTGAAAAATTCCTCAGGAAGTCCCTTAATAAACATAGAGGGAATTTCCGACGGAATCATTAGAGAAATCGATGGAGGAATTTTGGGTAAAATATTGCAGAAATTTCTGGTGATAGTCCTGTAGGAATCGTCAGAGGATGAGTAGGAGAAAATCTAGCAAAATTTTTGGAGGAATCCTTGTAGAATCCAGGAGAAATTTTCGACATATTTCTTGAATCCAAGAAAAAATCGGAACAATTAAAATGAAGTTTTTCAGAAAAATTATAATAATCTGTGAAATATTTTCAATATTCCAAAACTGTTCTGCAAAACTGTTGAGCATTCTGAAAAATCTTAAGTTTCGGTACGAGCTTCTCGATATTATTTGAAATTTTAGAAATTACTAAAGTTCAACTATCTTGCATTGTAGTGAAACAACTTCAAATCTCTTAGAATGAATTAAAAACTGAATATAGTATTTATCGATCATTTGACAATATTTCTTACGACAGAGTTATGAAACCCATGTTATTGGCGGGTTTGTGTGACAAAGTGAATAGTTTTATTTAATAAGTATTATAACTGACTTAGTTACGAGTTTGATATCATAACAAATTTTGCTCTCCGATTAATATCAGTAACATATTAATTCCAAAATTTGTTATTAAAATATATTCCGAATTCACTGTTATTAAGTTGTTATTGAAATTAACAAAATAAGTTATTAAAATGGTTTTCCAGCAATATTTTTTTGTTATGATATTTGTTATTTTGCCGCTTATGACAGACAAGTTTATAACATAATATGCTATGTTAATAATTTAAAAATAATCGATTCTACTATTCAGTTATTTTGCCCAAATAACACAGCTGCTTATACTGTTGTTATTTCATTCTACTCGGGTAGGCAGCTTCAGTTTGTGATTTTCTATTTAAGGCGAGAATGGCGCCTGCTACGTCACATTGCTGGTCAATGTGGGAAAGGGGGAGGGAAATGTTGATTGGAATCGCCCACGGCAGACCCTTGAGCAAGGATGGGAACACTCACCTGGAAAAAGTTACACTCACTTGCAGTTTTCTCAACTCTGAAGCGTGCAAACAAGAAACGATGTATGGACGACTTTTACCTTGTGATTTCGTCTAAAACTTTGCCGAATAGAGTAGGGGTCGCACACGTATACCGAAGTCGTGACGTAGCTGCGAAGCAGAGATGCCAGATATACAGATTTTTCTGTATTATACAGATTTTTGACCTTCTATACAGACAAGATACAGAGTACAGAAAAATACAGATTTTTGAAATGTGATACAGATTTCTCCAGAAATCATAAAATTTGAAGTTATTTTCAATAAATTCAATGAAAACTTTATAAATTGTTGCTTAAACTTGGAAGAATTTATGAAAGTTTGTGCATTTTCACACATGTTTAAAAAAAAATACCAGTTAAAATTAAACACCGTCAAAAAGTAGAACATATTCATTAGTTTCTATTGAAATTTAGGACTCTCGGTGTCTGCTATACCCTCAAATACGACGATACAGAAAATCTGTATTGATACAGATTTTTGATTAAAACAATCTGGCATCTCTGCTGCGAAGGCAACTCTCCACGAGGTGAATGTAAATTACACTCACCTCGTGGAGAGTCGCTTTCACAACTCTCTCACGACCTTGGGATTCGTGTGCGACCCCTACTCTATTCGGCAAAGTTTTAGACAAAATCACACGGTAAAAGTCGCTCACACATCGCTTCTTGATTACACTCTTCTGAGCTGAGAAAATAGCAAGTGAATGCAACTCGTTGCAAGTGACTGTTCCCATCCCTGCCGTTGAGTCCTCTGCGTTTGCACAGGTTCATGTTTTGGTGTCGCAGTGTTTTTGAGACTTAAGTGAGGCAGAGGGTTCACGTTAGGGCTCTTTATAGCTATAGCTGTAAAGTGGGGTTATTTACCATGACCGTGCTGAAAGTGACGGGTTCGACTCCCAATCAATCCAAAAACTTTTCGTAAAGGAAATTTCCTTCACTTCCCGAGCAGGAGAAAATAACTGAAGAATACCAAACTCAGATATGAATAAACGGAATACCTGCAACCTTAATGAAGTATTAAGAAGCCCTGCATAAGAGGTAAAATACCTAAAATAATAACTGGTGTGTATTCTGTGCATAACGCGTGAATAATGACATCAGGTATGACAATACCTAAATAAAGCCTGTATCCGCAATAATCGGGACACAGAAACACAGCTGTAACTCTGCAATAGATACATTAAAATTGCTCATATTTGACCTAATAACATCTTCAGATGTGTTCATTTCACCTACAAAATTACATGTGAATCGGTGCAGTACTTTTTGTTTTAGTAATGAGAGAGTAGAATAAGCGCCATTGAATTTTGTACAGCCCCTAGTTTTGCTTGTCAGCGCTGTAACTTTTGAATTTGGTAAATAAAATGGCTGAAATTTTGAACACAAACCTCTCAATCTACATTTGTTGCATAGGCAGAATTTCAGAAAAATCGATGAACTATCAACAATTTTATAGTCGAAACATGTATTGGGACTGAACGAGATTTTAGCCCCTCGAACAGCAATTAGTCAGCACCCTTTATTGTATCGATTTTACTATTGAAAGTACTATATCAATAATCATAAAATGTTGCAGGCATAATACACACATAATCAACTACCTCTGTGAACATTTTATGAAAATTGGCAGAGAAATTCAAAAGTTATGATTATGCAAACGTCGCACATGAACAGCACGAACAAATTTCACTAACACTCACCCCTATCAATACCAGTAGCCTTCAAACCAATCGATCAAAGTTGATGAAATTTTGCAAGAAAATGTCTCTATATGTATCACAATTGCTAACGAAATTTCATAATTATCATCACAGAACTTTGAACTGTAGCGTAAAAGAACCATCTATTATGCGAATGAAAATTGATCATGATTGTACAAAATGCTTAAAACCACGTCTGTTTGTTTTTCACCCACAGTTAAAAGTAATGCATCGATTTTTATGAAATTTGGCACAAATAATAAACTTACACCAAAGAGTTCTCAGTCAAATATATGGCCAATTTTACCGATTCATTACAGAGCTACAGCCGTGCTTCGGTGTCCCGATTATTGCGGATACAGGCTTTAATAATCGGTGATTATTCCATACAAAAGCAATTTTTCCATAATTGAATAATACCTCAAGCAATCCTCAACACCAAACCAATAACTCGTTGAGGTATTTTATCAATGTCTACAAAATACCAAAATAAGTTATTTTCAATACCTGGATAACCGACCAATACCTTGTCCTGCTATGATACCTGACTTTGGTATGCTGCAGTTATGTGTCAGTTATTCGTTCCTACTCGGGTTCCTTGGACATGGAGTAACTTCGTGTCTACTAAATCCGTTTCTGGTTCTGGCAATGGCTATGAACATATGAATTCCGTGACATGGATTGATAGAACTAGATAGAAATATGCGAAGTAGGAGGATGGGAACGGACCAGGGATTGAATTCAGGACCTGCATACGAATCAGAAACGTTGGCCACTAGATTACAGCTATTGAAAAAAAAAAAAAAAAATACGACGCAAAAAGTGATGAGACAGTTGTCAATCACAACATGACTACGCAATCAAATGATGTGAATATCATCTGCTATTTTGGAATGATTGGCATTTTCAAAAGTGCCCATTACATGTAATCCTTTGGGATAAAATTCCTTTCAGACATCCATCATTTGTCCAAATTCTTTTTGCACAAAGAACCACCCTAATCAAAGCATCGCATCATCAGCCCCACGTTCGCCGCCATCAGATTCCTTGCAAATCGTGGCCATCGACGACGTCGTCGTCTGGTCGCTCGTTCGGCTTCATTCAGTCAGCCAGCCAGTCACTAGAAGCAACAGTCCTACGCCTTTCTTCGCCCCAACAACGTTCTCGTTCGTTTTATTTGCAAAGAAAATACCGCCCGTAACGGATGTACACACCGAAAGCCCGTCGGCTTTTCCTCCACGGAAAGGAAACGGCTGCGGCTGTGCTTTTGTGTATTTAATTGAAAGGCTAAATAATATTTATTCGACAGAGGACGTCCGCGATCGAAATGGTGTGCATCGTGCAGACTTTTAAATCTTGAAGTGTTTTTGAAGTGAAACTTTAACTTTGTTAGTGAGAGTTGAAGGCCCACGCGAGGCCTTCCACAAAACAATGGACTACCTAGACAAGTTGAACCTATTCCGGCGACGCCGGAATCCACCGTCGGACACGACCGAAACGTCCACCACCGGTGGTGGATCGGTGTCGTCCCCGACCATCGTCCTATCCCCCGCCAGTCCTTCGGCGGGTGAAATTTCCACGACCAGTTCGTCGGGTGAACCAAGTGGTGGCGCGGGGGGAGCCCCCGAAAAGAAGCGCAAGAAGAAAACTAAACGAAAGCGAACCGTTTCCGTTGTTCCGATCAGTGAGGTGACCGAGGCATCGCTGGAACTATGGCGAACCCTTCCGACCAAGATCCGGCAGGACCCGAGCATGGTGTCGTTCCAGCAGGTCGAACTCGAACACGCCCGGCTGCATGGTGAGTACGATTCATTTTTTTTTACTTATTTCTGTTTGAATGGTTACATAGGGGGCATCAAGGGGGCCATCTATACTGTCGTAATTCGGCAAAGTGAAGTAAGCGACATTCTAAGCTTCGACGTATTTTGAGGTATGCCTGCTATACACTGAAGTTTTTTTTACGCGGTTTTTTTTACGCGGTTTTTTTTACGCGGTCCGTCCTAAAAAAAAACCGCGTTATTTCAAGACCCGTCGTAAAAAAAAAAAACCGCGTTATTTCAAAAACCGTCGTAAAAAAAATCCGTGTTTTTTCAAAAACACGCGTGAAATACTCAGCACCACATCTAACGTGACTTGACTTTTTTTACGACGTTTTTTGAAATAACGCGGTTTTTTTTACGACGGGTCTTGAAATAACGCGGTTTTTTTTACGCTGTTTTTTTTACGCGAGACCATTACCGTCGTAAAAAAAAACTTCAGTGTACAGGGATGTAAGTTCTAGTCGTAATCTAGCATCTATGAAAGAAAACTTAGAAAATAATCAAGAGCTAGATGTATAATAACCAAAAATATACCAATATTGTTAATGTCGCTTACGTCACTTTGCGGAATTACGACAGTATAGCAAATTCATTTCATTCATGGTGGTACGAGTTGATTGGAATTCCAGTCGATTACCGGAGAAGACACTCGATATCAGATGATATCTTCCGTTTCAAGACCAGACTGCTGTAGTAATAAACTGTGTAACTTGATATCCTTGACGAGTGCGGGATGTTCGGTTCGGAAACGTTTAACCAACGCAGCAGCGATGACGACGATGTTGACGAACAGTGACATAACTGACTTTGGTTCGATTCGGTTTGTTGGTTGCACCGAGAATGCAAATTGTGCGTAGCTCAATATGAAGGAAGAAGTGGGTCATCGTTGCCATTGGGCGATGCTTATTTATGTGATGTGCATTATGGCGATGCACATTGCAATGCTTGTATTATAGACTGTTTCAGAAATTATAAATACACTAACGATTAGCTGTCATTTCAATTTGAGCACAATATCTAAAAAAGTTTCTTCTAGCTCTTATAGTATACTTGCTAACGAAGCAAATAATACCCATTTTGTTGATGTTTCTGGTAAAAGTTAAAAAATGGGGCTCTGTAAACTAGATGATTAAATTTTGAAGTTGCACATTTTTTGTGGTCAAAAAATGTAACATAGTAGAAAAGAAAAAATATCTCACAGATAAATTATTTAATTTCCAAACACAATAAAAAGTGCTGTATCGATAATAAAAGATATTTCTCGATTGGTAAGAGTAATTTTTACTGGAATATTTGATCAAGAACCACCATTACGGGCCTTCTGAATACATTTTTTTTTGTTTCAAATTACTCAACAATACCAGTAGCAACAAACGTTAAGCAAACGAATGTCTTAATGACTGCTTACTGCATTCATTTTTATGGTATGACAAGCTTTGCCATCTGAAAGATCGAATGAGCTAAAAAAATAAGTTTGTTTAGATTAAATGCGTTCAGGAAAGCTAAGAAACTATGTGGTAGTTCTTATGTTCCGTAGAAAAGCTTAAAAAATAAGAAACTTGATCTCCGGAAAATTTTGTGAAAATGCCTTTATCGATTTTTCCCAAATTTTGATCACGGCATTCATTAGAGAACTTGTTGAGAAAGCGAATGTGATAAAAATTTAGATAATTTTTGGTATTTTGTGATAAATAGTTTTGAAATCATTAAAAAACACCTTTGTGCAAATGCAAATTTGAAAAATTAAGTTATTTGTTAGAGAACTCGACTGTTCTTTAAAATATCAAGATAATTGAATAGAAATATAAAAATATGGAGTACAATATGCTGAAAGAAAATGGTAAAAATCATTAGAACAGTTCATTTAATTTAAAAAAAAAAACAAAGTGTATTTATAATTTCTGAAAGAGTCTATACTGTTCTCCAGTTTTTATTCGAGAGAAAGATGTGTAGATTAAAGTTGTTTTGTTGCTACGTTCATAATATGGTTCAGAATATAAAGTTTTTATTAAATCACCTAAATTAAAATTGATCAGATAAAACTGAAGATTCTTGGACTTGTTTTATGTTAAATTCTAAAATTTCCATGTAACAACTTTACTGAAGAATACTGTAGCTATTTTCGATTATGAAAAGAGAATCGACATTTAAAAACAGAAGTCTTATATACGCAATAACTTCTTACAAGAAACTTTATTTTAAATGATTTTTTTATTATTTAAAACAATAAGCATCGTCGTAAATATATTGAATTGTGGCTGTTTAAAAAACTGCGTAATAATTATTTCAAAAAACAATTTTACAGAACACATAAAATAAAAAAACTAGTATCAAAACTTCGTTTATGTACAATTTTGTGCATTGAGTAAACTTATAAATGCGATGCCAATATTTCATTTGTAGCCAGCATACACAGTTATTCGCGAGGTCCTAGCCCAGTCGAGGCTAACTTCAGTAGTATTGCAGGTTTGTAGTATTGAATGATCTATTTCTTAAAAAAAAATCTATTATGTGCCCTAGAGTATACGTTACAAAACGCTTTCCCATTTTTTTTCAAGCCAATTCTGCGTTTAAATATTATGTCCGTATATGTATCCTACAATGTTAGAACTATTTTGCATAGCTTCTTTTTTTTCCTAAATGTGTTCCGTAGTTTATTTTTATTTAATTAGGGAATGATATCCTATCTTATTATTTTGGGTTCTGTGATACTCAATAATACCTATCATACTTTTAAAACAAGTTCAGAAAGCGATCTTGGTTAAAGGAGATGAAACATTTCAAAATAATAAGTAAAATTTTTCTCCTGGATGATCTCATTTGTTTATGAATGTTGATATTTTTTTGGTAATCTGATGTTCTTTACGGCTATTGATGTTTCAAACCGGCTGAGGTAGTGTTCTCGGCCTTGGCAGTCTTCAAACGTTTGCAAAAACGATTATTGAGTTTTAGCCTGACGATATTGCTTTTTTTATGTCTTTATCATCGAGACTTTCAGCCCAAGGCTGGTTTGTCTCCATCGGTATTAATTGTTTATTCAGCAATTTTCAAATTAATTTTTAACGAATAGATTTCGTTTTACACAGCTACAATAACAGTGAGTTAGGTTTTTGGAACCTAATTTTTAGAAACGTCATCTGGATTTTGATTAGCCATAGCGAACGCCATCACTCCATGACTCCGTATTAGGATGGCCCATATTTTTATAAAAAAAAAAAAAAATCAAAAAATGCCTTACCTACTGAATCAGTTTTTTTACTCCCAGAAACTGAGCGAAATTTATTAAGTCTTAGGGGGCTTCAACGAGTTTGAAGTTTGTATGGGAAAACTTGACTAAATGTATGCAGAAATCTTAAGTTTTCGATTTTTGCCGCTAGGTGGCGCTGTAAGCATTCAATTAATATAGCTTTTGGTAAAGGGCCCATATAGCCGAGGCGGTAAACGCACGGGTATTCAGCATGACCATGCTGAGGGTGACGGGTTCGATTCCCGGTCAGTCCAGGATCTTTTCGTAAAGGAAATTTCCTTGACTTCCTTGGGCATAGAGTATCTTCGTGCCTGCCACACGATATACACATGCAAAATGGTCATTGGCAGAGGAAGCTCTCAGTTAATAACTATGGAAGTGCTCATAGAACACTAAGCTGAGAAGCAGGCTTTGTCCCAGTGAGGACGTTACGCCAAGAAGAGGAGAGGAGTAGCTTTTGGTATTATTGGAAACAAACCTGTATTTAAATTTTCCATCACGGTCTTTGATGATTCTTTAAAAGTGGCCGCCACATGGCCGGGTGATGTGATGACTGCTTCGACAGCACGTGGTATTTGTCCCGCGATTGAATTTCGACCATCGGGCCTTGGCAAATTAGTCGCCATATTTATGTTTTTCATGCAACGCACAATACCCTAGATAAAGTGAGGCGAAACATTATTGTTGTTTTTCCAGTACATGTAAAGGAATAATATCAACATTGAAATCTCAATGCTGCGCCTGTCAGCAGCGGGAGCTTTCAGGAGCTCTAAAGGGTTTCAACGGTTTTTTTTCTGGAGGTATCTCAGGGGTTTCTCAGGGGTACTTCAAAGGGATTACAAGGAATTCAGGAGCGTTTGAATAGACTGAAGCACCACATAGCCACTCGGGAACTCTCTGAGACCTCCTAAAATTCCCCTGAGCTGAAATAGGGATTGTTCAACCCCCTCCCTTCTTCGTATAGGGTTTTCGCATACTTTATACATTGGTTGTCAATTAAACATATCCCCCCCACCCTCTTAGCGTGGTGTACAGTGGCGCGAGGAGTGGGTATGACAGGTAGGGCATGTCCTACCCACAAAACATGCTGGGTAGGACAGTCCATGTATTGTCCTACCCATGATTTTTCAAGGAAAACCAAAAAGAATTTCAATATATACACAATGAAATATTCTCCTTTACAATCGTTAACTTGGAGAAAACTTTTGTATCAAACAATCTTCTGAAGTATAAAAATTTGGCTACGGAATACCGTAGTGAACTCCTCAGTGAAGCACATGAAGATATAGCATTCTCGCAGGAATAGGTATTATATAAGAATTAAGAAGTTTCTTTTGGCTTCCTTGAACAAATCCTTCCACGATTCACATTTTTTTTTTCAAATGATATATCCTGCCTGGATTTCTTTAGTGGAACTTCAAAAACTTGGAAAACTAGAATTTAGAAACCAAGAAGTAGACACAAAATTTGGCTTGGATTCAATAAAAAGTACTGTAAAAAGTTTAACCAAAAAGTTATTATGAAAAATTTTCGGAGATTCTGTGAATGAGGTTTTTTTTAAATAATTGAGCTTTTGTGAACGATTTCTCCAATAGTTACTCCAGATCAGTGAATCAAAATTCAGCCATCGCGCAACAATAATGACAATGTCACAACCTGTATTTGTTGCGACAATTCACCCAATGCGACATAAGATTGTCTCAACTTGAAAATAATAGGATAAACATCGTATTCCACGAGTTTGGGGATTTTTAAGCCTTGTATTGCGATTATCGAACGGTAACTTCGAGTCGGTAAACACTGCAACTCTGCTGAAAATCTATCATTAAACAGTTTCGACTTTGAGTTAGTAATAATTGATTATTCACGAGTTGAAAAGTACGCAACAAATTCAGCTTCCGTTTTGTCTGCAACAAAATTTTTCGAGATCATGACATTATCTGTTACCAGTAGGGATAAAGAGTAATCGTCGCGCCTTCTTTGTTGCTTGTTTTGTGCCTCTTTTGTCTCACAATTCTCTTCACTGCTCTAGAATCTCTAAATCTAAAATCTCAAAAAAATTGCTCCAGGTAGATCCCACAAAGACTTTTCTTAGCACAACAAAATAAGCTGCTACAAGGACGCAAAGATTTTTCTAGGAGATGCTTTATCAATTGGTCGGCATTAAGTCAGACCGGACCATCTGTTTTTCACGTAATTGGACGTGGCCGCGCCTCTGGTGGTGTACATACTTTATGTATGATCCCTACCCCCTGGGACCCCTTAAAATGCTCCTGGGACCTCCAGGTACCTCAACAGATCTCCTAGAACGCCAATGAGAGCCCCTGAAAACTTGTGAGACCCCTTGAAATACCCTTGAGGCCTTGAAACCCCGTGGAATCCCCCTCAGTCCTCCGGAGACGCCCCTGAAAGCACCAGGTACCAAGTACTGATACGCCGCTGTAAGCCGGGTCCCTCAGACTCCCTGAAAATCCGTGAATCGCTTCTGAGACCTCCAGATACCATTTGAAACGTCCCTGGAATCCTCTAAAACCCAGTGGAGCCCCCTCACACCCCTCACGCATTTCTGAAATGCCCCGGAGACCCCCTGCTGAAGCGCTCCTGAGACTCATGGATCGCCACAGAGACTCCCTGATAACCCTTGAAGCACCCCTGAGGCCCTCTGGAACCCTCTTAGACCCTTGTAGCCCTTTAAGATGCCCCGAAGACCCCTAATAATCCCCAGAGACTGACGCGTGTGAGACCCCATGATGGCTCCTGAAACCCAAGGAATCTCACTCCTCCTGAAACGCCCCTGAGATCTCCTGGTATCCTCTGAAAGCCCATGGGCCCCTTTTTAAACGGCCCTTTGATCACCTGCTATCCCTGAAACCCCTGAAACGTACTTGAGACCATATGGATTTCCTCTGAGATTCTCGGCAACCCCTGAAACTCGTAACGAACCCTTGAAACACCCCGGAGACCTTCTGAAATTCCCTTGCGTGATTTGGAATGCTCCTGAGGCTCCCTGGAGCCCCCTAAAACTCAGCAAAACCCTCTGAGACGACCCTCAGTCCCCCTAAAACGGCCCTGCGACATTCTGGTATTCTCTAAAAGCCTCTGGGATCCCATTGAAATAGCCCCAAGATATCCTGGTACGCCCTTAGTTGCATATACCTTTCATAGAAATAGCGGTTTATCCATCTGTTGTGCAGCAGCAATGTTTGCAACACTACCAAAGGCAAAATTTTCAGAAGAAGTGGAAAATTTTCTTGAAAATTATATTAAAGTTTTTTTCGAGCTTTAAAGTTTTTGAAATCGGACGAACATAAGCGGAGATGAGAGTTGGTATGTTTCAAAATGATGTTGTGGGAATGACCCAAAACATTTTTTTCTTTTTGGTAGGTAACAGTGTCCTAATACAGTCATACCTCGATATAACGTAACTACATTTTTATTTTTGTTGCGTTATATCGAAGTTACATAATATCGAAGCAAAACATTTTTTTTCCCAAAATCTAGTTTTAAATGTATCCCCGTGCGGAGTGTCATTGGGCCAAAGTGGGGTGACATTGGTCCACTATTCCGTACGTTTAGAATACGACGGGAATTCATATTGTGTGCTAAACTACTAGAATACATAATTTCGAGATACTTTGCATCCCCCGTCGGATTCTCTGACTTATACTGAATCCGTTGGATCGATGGACCAATGTCACCCTCTAGGCCCAATGTCACCCGAATGACGGTGTATTTTGGAATGAAAATTGTCGTCAAGATCATTTTATTCACCCAACAGTGGTTCTCAGCCTTTCTTACGTATTTTTTTGGAATCATAGTATTTTATATAGGGTGACTTTGGGCATTATCAGCAGGTTTGTTTTCTTCGTCAGGAGGCGTTTTTGTCTAACACTTGGTCGTATAATTCAGCTTGGTTGTAAAGGATTTGAGCCCACCTCAGAGCTCAGCAGGTTTGAAAAACCTCTAATGACGAATAGAACAAAACTTCCGAAAATACATCATTTCTCCTATTTAATAAAAAGTAAGAACAAATATGTAAGTCAAATTCATTAAACCAATAACGTATTATCGGACTGGGTTTGATCACCGCGGTAATTTATATGCATAGTTAGATTGGCTATTTTCGGTGAAGCGTTGATAATCGCATTATTTGCGTGACGCGTTTAGGTCTACTTTTCTTCGACCACCTTCAAACGCATTGAGCTGATTACAATATCGTATAAGCCAAGATTGTTTCCTTGTTCATATCTGGTCAAACGATATCTGTTGATGTGATTACAAGAAATCTCCCCAGGAGCTGGGTTATTCATCATTTCATTTACTGTTGTGGAAACTGCAGATTTTTTCATCAGATGATGTCTCTAGGAATTCCTATCCTGGGATTACTCCAGAATATATTTGGTAATTTACCCAGGGGTTCCTGATAGAGATCCTCATGAATTCCTCATGATTCCTTCAAGAATTCGAGGATAAATCACAAGAGGTAGGATTTATCCTCGAATTCTTTAGGAGTTCCTCCAGATTTTTTTTCAAGGGTCCTTCAATGATTCCTTTATAAATTTCTACTGATGCAATTGTTCCAAAAATTCTTGATGTGACTCCTACTGGAATTCCAGCTGTGATTTCTTTATGATTCTCCAAGGAATTCCAGAGATTTTTTCAAGGATTCAGTCTGTCATTCCTCTAAAAAAATCTACTGGAATTCTTCCAGTCATCCCTACTAGGATCCCTCCAAAACGGCTCCAAAATTCAACTATTTCTGCTCAATGAGTATTTGCCAAGATTCACTTTTCCCAACTGGAATTTGTTCAGCACATTTTGATGGAATTTCTACACAATGTCATTCTCAGACTTTTTTAGAAAAAAACCTTTTATAGTTTCTACAAATAATTCCTTAGAAATGTCTTTTCGAGATTTTCGGTATTCCACCAATAATTCATCCCAAATTCTTACTAGGATTTGCCTTTACTAGTAGGCTAACTGGAGACTCCAAATTCCTTATGTGTTTATTCCATGAAACCCTATAGGAAATTCATAAGGAATACTATTGCATTCCCGGTGGAAATGCCTCCTAGGATATCTCACGGAATTTCTCCAGGGATTCGTCAAGATATTACATCATGAATTTATCCAGGAATATTTCCAGGGAATGCTTTAGTTGTTCTTTTGAGAATTTCCTCGGGGATTCATCCAGTAAATTCTCAAAAAGTTCCTCCAGGGATTTATCAAAGACTTTCACTAACGATTAAATGCAGGTTTGTTTTAAGTAAGCGGACTTTTCTAAATAGGCGTTATCATGCCCAGTATCACATGAGATAGAAATCGCTTCCACTGCTGTCTACTGTCATGTTGTTTGGGGTTGGAAGGCTGCGTTCCAATAGTGATGAAAGAAAAAGTTTAGTAGTAAAGCGCTAAATAACACTTCTTATACAACTTTGCGTTGCGTTGCGTTGCGTGATTGATAGATTGCATACTGAAAGTTGTCATGTTAAAACTTTAATACTCCCATTCTAATTGCTTATGGAATGCTATTTGGGAAAGAACAGCTATCCAATCAGAGGTTGAAGTAAAAAAATCATTAAAACTTCCATTGCCGGCCATGCCTATCTTCTCCGTTACGAGGATAGGAAAAATGTGATGATATGACACCTACTTTACAAGAGGTCAGCGACTCACCGACACTCCCATAGGTGTCAAGGAGTTGGATATTTGGAATGGGTTGATTTGGGAATCACTATAAGCGAGTTATACAACAAGATTCAGATTGTGTATGTGTATTAGAGTAGATCAAGTGGATAAGTTAGTGTGAGTGTAAGTGTAAGTGTAGTGAGTTTAAACAGCTACGTTGGGAGTGGCATAGCTAAGAGATTTTGTCACTCCATGGGCCTTCTTACTTCAGGGATGGGGCACAGGCATTTTCACTGTGTCCTGGCTAATAAGCCTTGGCTTAAGCGTCATTGATCGCTCTCTGAAACGAAAAGAAACACGATTTTTCCTACGAGGATGGGAAGGAATAAAGAGGAAAAGATGGTATCTATTTAACGAGAGGCCAGCGACTCATCGACGCCCCCGTGAATAGCAAGGAGTTGGAATTTTTGCAAGGATTCACTATAGGTATGGAATGCGACAGGATTATTATTGTTATTATTATGATCCTAATCAATGCAGTCAAGTGCCTCAAAAGGTCTTCTTATCATAGGTTCCACTATTAGAATATAAACATATTTCTAAACATCACTGCTATGGAGAGATCTCACCCAGTTCGCTGGATCCGCTGGCAGCTGGTGAACTATTTTCCTTCTTCAGTGACTTCGGTAGCATTGTTTTAGTTTCGAAACTCTTCGGTTGAACCAACAACGCGTCGTAGATCCGCCGAATGCTGCTGGAACCTACTGAGGATGCTGCTCTATTGGAGAAGCAATCACCCAACACCGAGAAGTGTTTGCTGGTCCGGGGATGACGAGATCCACTATAATAGTCGCACGTAGGTCTGCACAGTTCACTTCACTATTAAACATGTGTTAAATAATATAGCTTTACATCAAACCACAAGCGAAAATAAAAAGTTATCAGCTGAATTCAAAGACAACAAAAACCGTGACTGAAAATTTGAAACGTCCGTCCGCGCGCACAGCTTACTGCGATCTCTCGATAATTATTCTTTGTTATAATTTTGATCTGATTATAAAAAAGAGGTTATTATCATAACACTAGTTTACAGCATTTTTGAACTCGGTAAGCTGATGATCGTTTTTGGTGTAGAATCATGCCCTGAGTTCGAAAACGCGAAGGAAAAAAATTACAGTAGAGCGGAATTTTTTTCGACTTTTCATACAAGGTTGATGATTTGAAATCGATTTTTGTTCTATTTTTAAGCAAAGTCGCTCACTTCGCACATCTATTTCTCCGTAATCAATGCTCCGATTGAGCTGAATTTTTTCCTGCAACATTTCTTCATATATTTTTAGAAATTTTGCTAAAATTTAAGGTCCCCAAATCTCGCCAATATCTTGAGTTTTATCAATCTGACGTAAAACATTCAGATGATCGAATGGTATCATATTCAGCTTTTAATTTATGGAAAAAGATTTAAAATTGGTTGATCAAAACGCAAGATATTTGAATTTTATTAAATTCCATATTTTAAAAAGTTGTAAAACTCGATATTGAGCTAAAACTTAAAAACTGATGATGATTAACCTGGGCTTGTTAGGGGAATATCTAGTCAATAACAGTTTCTTAAAAACTGTTCTACTTTAAATTTTTTTAAGCTCGGTTTCGAAATCAGCGCTAAATTATGCTTCCAAAATTTTGGTCGTTGACAGAAGTTCACGACTTTCGTTTTATTTTGTAAACTAGTGTAATTAGACCAGTGTACTTTTTGTTACAATTTTTGCTATTTCAACATCATCCTGCATCTAGTTTATAACATCATAACATAATATGATATAAGCTTGAAATAATTTTCTAGTCGGGATACTATATAAAAATTGAATGATACTACATGCCATTGGTTACATATGCACAATCCAATCAGCAATGAAATAATCCATTAGTGGTCGTAGGCGCCATTCCGATCCATTTCCATTTCCAAACACCATCCCTCCAGCCTCGTAGGAACACATCCATCAGCCATAATCATCATCATGAGTGCCACAATTCAAGTGATGCAATTCTGTCGTGTCGTAGTCGTCCATCCGGATGTTTCCGTCGGTCGTCGTCGTGGTGCACTTTCCCTCTCACTTAAGGCACAATTTGCTTCCAAGTACCTAGTACCTATCTACTGTCCCACCTACTAGCTACTAGAATACGTTTCTCGTGCGCTCGCTTTGGATCTGGACTAAGTAGGACAACACGCGAGTGCGAAAGAAATTGAGGACAATATTTTGCATCAGGAAGGAAGTCGTTGACTTCTGCACAAGTTAACAATACTAGACAGAGGAGCACGCTCATCTTGCTAATTTGTTGTTTATGTCTGTTTTTGTTCATGGATTAAAAACTCGTAACATGTTGCTCAACATATGTATCTCACTGGACCCTCAATCAGTTAATCAATTATGTTTCTTTTGTGATTCAATTTCGGTTCATCACCAATCAAATCTTGGGGGCTTTGTGGAACGCAATCGGGGTGAATGCTTCACAGTAGATGGGTAGGCGGGAGAAGCGCGTGTTTGAGAAAGGGCCAGCTGTCGTCGTTTGTATCTTGTCCTCAATCATCAATCTATCTGCCTACAAAGATAACGTTGCCTCGACGTCATTGTATTCTATTTGAACGTTTGACATGATCATCGATTGAGGACCCAAAGCTATGGATAACATACAGCAATCTCTCGATTCAGGATGCTAATTAGGGATGCGAGATCCGTTCCATATTTACGATCCATTGTAAAGCCTGTATCCGCAATAATCGGGACACAGAAATATGACAGTAACTCTGTACTGAGTCAATAAAAATTGGCCAAAAGTTGACTGAGAACTCTTTGATGTATGTTTATTATTTGTGCAAAATTTCATAAAAATAGATGCATTACTTTTAATTGTAGGTGAGAAACAAACAGATGTGGTTTTTGAGATTTTGTACAATTATCACCAATTTTCATTCGTATCCTAGATGGTTCTTTTCCGCTACAATTCAAAGTTCTGTGAGGATAATTATGAACCTTCGTGAGCAGTTATGATACTTATAGAGACACTTACCTGCAAAATTTCATCAACTTTTATCAATCGGATTGAAAGTTAATGGTGTTTATAGGGGATGGTGTTAGTGAAAATGTTTCATGTTTTTTATGTGCGATGCTTGCCTATTCATAACTTTTGAATGTCTATGTCAATTTTCGTGAAATTTTCTCAGAATGTAGTTGATTATGTGTGTAATAATCCTGCAAAATTTGATGATTATTGGTGTAGAACTTTCAACAATACAATCGAAACAATAAGAGGTGCTCACTAATTGTTGTCTGAAGGGCTAAAATTACGGTCAGCCCCAATATATGTTTCGACTATAAAATTTTTGATAGTGCATAGATTTTTTTGAAATTTTGCCTGTGCAAGTAGAGTAGATTGAAAGATTTGTGTTAAAAATTTCAGCCATTCCCTTTATCAAATTCAAAAGTTACACCGCTGACGAGCTAAACCAGGGGCTGTACAAAATTCAATTGTACAGCCCCTACTGTTTCATTGCTACAAAAAAAGTACTTCACCGATTCACATGAAATTTTGCAGGTGAAATGAACCCATCTTAAGATATTACCAGGCAAAATATAAACAATTTTAATATATCTATTGCAGAGTTACAGCCATATTTCTGTGTCCCGATTATTGCGGATACAGGCTTCATAAACATATGGGGACGCATGGCCATTAGTAGGTATCAAGGATACCCATCTGTTCTAATCACCACCATCGATTTCTTGTATTTCTTTCAATCACATTTTTTTTTCTTTATGTAACAGTAACTTAACGCATCGGTTATGGGCCTTTTCTTCAAATACGTGCATCTAATTTTGGTTAAAAGTATGTCTTTGATTTTACCCCTCATTATTTGCAAACAATTTTTTCTACTGATTGTGAAACGGCCTGAACCTGAATGGTGGATAAAAATTGGCTGTAGCGTCCTATTGACGTGGATTAACAGTGTAAATGGAAACTTTTGAGCTCAACGTAGATTGAAACCACGTAGATAAAACCGCGTCCCAAATCGGGTGATTTCTGTACAAACACGGGATAAGCAAACAAAGCCGAACGCCAGCCGGGGGATGACCTTTCGTGTGTGGGATTAGGTTCGATTTGATCTTTCCGAACATAAAAGAGGCCCGCTCCGAAACTGAATCCAAAGTTTCGACACGATACGGATGATGACCACCACCAGTTTGGAGAAGCCTCGAAGTGGAGTGGTACAGTCAGCACTAGTGGTAATATGATATGCGTCATAAATTTTGATGCTTTGGTTCCCCATAGGAATCGATTATCAAATATCATATTTATTTGGCTTTTTCCCCTCTAGAACTTGGTTTCATATTTCTGTTGCTCGTCACCCGTAGCTGGACCTTGTAGTGTAGTGTTGTATTTGTAATTCATGTTCGTTTACGTATGATATTGTTAACACGGTGCCCCATTTCTGTTTTCTGTTGTCAATCGACCCACAGGCGACGACCATGAGGACTCCTTTCCGGACATCCAACCTATGGATGATGACGAGGATGAAGGAGAGGAAGAGGAGGAAGATGATGAGGATAACGGAAACGAGTTCATCACCATCAATGTCACCAACGAGCAAGGGGAAAACAAGGAGCTGGAGCACATCAAGGAAAAGAAGTGAGTAGAGTTATATTCAGTAAATAGTTTGTCAACTATTGACGTTAAAAATAGTTTTCATAGAAGGGTTTGGTGGTGCAATGACTACGACTTCTGATTTATACGCAGAATTATCTGGGCTCGTTCCTTTATTTCTACCTTTAATCCATATACAAATCATGTAAATGTATGCATGCATATATGCTTTCGGATGCACGAGAAAGTCGGCACTGCGATACGCGGGTTGGAAACAATGTGCTGTATTAGGCCGAGTTTCGTGGTACACTAATTTGTATTTCGTATTTCTCCTATCGATGAATGCTTCACAGTGCTGATCGTGTACGATTGATAGGGCACTAAAATCCAAAATGCCAAGGTGGGGTAAAATGGCCCAACTCACAAAATCATGTCTTACTGTGGTTTGATCATTACTATTACCAAGTAAATGGTTTCAAGAGATTTTTGCATAAAACAACCTTCTCGAAGGCAGGCAGGCAGACCCACGGAAAATATTTGGATTTCCCGATGGAAATTGGCATCTTCCGGTTTGCCTTGCTTGCAATTGAGGTTTTCTGGTAATTTTATTATCAGCCAAGTGTTTTCAAGAAGGTTGAGAAACACATGGAGCCGCATGGTTGTTGGATGCCTAAGGTCAAGGTTGCAACCATTCATTTGCGAAAATTTACATTCATTTGCTATTATCTCAGATCAGAAGCATGCTATCAAAAAACAATGTATGGATGAATTTAACCTTGTAGTTTTATCTGAAAGTTTGCCGAATAACATTGGGGTCGCAAACGTATACCAAAGTCGTGAGCGAGCTGTGAAGGCAACTCTCCACGCGGTGAATGTAAATTTCATTCACGCTGTTGAAAGCTACCTTCACAGCTCGCTCACGACTTTGGAATGCGTGTGTGACCTCAATGTTATTCGGCAAACTTTCAGATAAAACTACAAGGTTAAATTCATCCATACATTGTTTTTTGATAGCATGCTTCTGATCTGAGATAATAGCAAATGAATGCAAATTTTCGCAAATGAATGGTTGCAACCTTGCCTAAGGTCATTCAAAAATGACGACCATCGTTTAGGGAGTTAGGGGTCTGCCAAAGTTTTCACTGATTATCATCCAAGCAAGGGTCCAAGAGTCCTAAAAGAGATTTGCCCTGGAGTTCTTCCAAAAATTGTGGTTGAAGATTTCCTTAACAATTTCTCCGAGAATTTATACAGGAAGGCCTCCGATGATTTCTACAGAAAAATTTCAAGGATTTCTGCCGGAATTTTTGCGATAAATCTCCCTCGTATTCTTGCGAGTTATCCGGGTTATAAGGAATTCTTCAGCAGTTCCTTGACGATTTTTTTCCAGAGATTGCTTCTGAATTTTAACAAAGAAATTCTCCAATAATTTTTTCAGCAATACCCTTGGATTTGTTCAAAAATTTGTTTTTTTCCTCCTTAGAAATTCAATATACATTTTCCTCTTCAGAATTCCTCCAGATTCCATCAATGTTTTCATTAAGGGATTCCTAACAAATTTCTCCAGCGTATCCATCGGGAATTCTTCCAAGATTCTATTAAAAACTGCCTCTAGGATTTTTTCTCGTTTGCAACTATTACACCAAGGTTTTTTTTTTCAGAAATCTCTGCTAATGAATTATTCGAGGATACCTTAAGTATACCTCCATGGATTGTTTCAAATATTTCCTTAAGTATTAAATCAAATATTTATTCAACACTTCTTTTAAAAAATGCTCACAGAGTTCTCTCCAAAATTTCTTAAAGACTTCTGAAAAAAGCTCCCATTACTAGCTTGGGCATCACGCTAAAACATGCAATTTTCAACTCTTCTCCCCAGTGCTTGAAAAATGAAACGTTTTGTCCCAGACGAAGCAAATTTTGTTCCTCTTTGTCCGACGCTTTGCAACCCAGAGCGGTAGTTATATGCCTTCATTGGCTCACATGCTTCAGAAGCAAGTGCGAGCATGAGCATTCAAATTCATAACTGAGAGTGAGAAACGATGGTTCAGCAGTGTGGTGGCTCTCTGAATATTTCTCTTCAATGGCGTTTAAGTGATTATAATAGTCACGTACAAAATTTCCATACCAGCAAAGTGATTATTTTCACAAGTTTTGAGTAACAAATTAATCCGCTGAATCATTTCTGCATCTTCACACTCACCGCAGCAAGTGAGCATGAATGATCAACAGTCGGTTTCCAAGAGTTCGGTCTGAAAATGTACTAAGTTTTTTTTTTCAGAAATCCCATCGGCAGATTCTTAAGAAAGTAATTAAAAATAATATCTCAAGAACTTCTACAGAATTTTCTCCATTTTTTTTAAGTTGATTTCCATGGGTTTCTTTCGAAACTCCGTCAGGGATTACTTCCGAAACTGTTTTAGGGATTCGTAGTGTAAATGTTTCGGAAATTTCTCCATGGATTCATTTAGATATTATTTCAAAACTATTTTATACTTCAGGTTACTTCAGGAAATCTACAAAATTTTTCTTAATAATCCATACACGTCATCAGAGATTAGTTCAGGAAAATATTCGGGGGTTCATCCAGAATATCCTCCAGGAATCCTTCCAGAGATTCTTGCAGAATTACTTTCAGTGATTCGGGCAAGAATTCTTCCGAAGTTGTCTACAGGAGTTCATAAAGCGTTTCCTTCAGGTTTTACTCCACATATTGAATTATGTATTCCACTAGAAATTTATCCGCCATTTCCTCTAAGGATAACTTTAAGGAATTTCACCACTGATTTTTTAGGGAATTTATTTAAAAATAGTTCTTTAAAAATTCTACAGGAATATCTTTAAAAATATCTCATCAGTTTTACATAAGCTTTTTTATTATTTCTTCAGAAATACGTCCACAGATTGCTCTAGTATACTTCCAAAACAAAAAATCTTTAAAAATGTTATTTAAGTATTTCGCCAGGAGTTTTGCTAAAACCTCCATACTATTTTTTTCCAAAAAATCCACAACGTGTTTTCCGAGGAGTTTTTCCAGGCGTTTATCTAAAAAGTTTTTCAGAAATTCCTCCTGGGATTCCTTCAAGAAATTTCTTGAAATTTCTTGAGATCTTTCTTGAGAGATTCATACAAGCGTTCTTCATAAGATTCTACACGGAATCAGCTAAAAAATTTTTTTCAGAAATTTCTTCACGGATTCTTTTGGAAATTCCTGCTCAAATTGGTTCTGAAATTTCTCCAGGGATTTATCTAAAAATATCTCTAGTGCCTTTTTTCTGAATTGAGGGTTTTTTTTAAAGAATTAAGCAAGGAATTTCTTGAAAAGTTTTTTAATTGTGTTTTGCAGAAATTATTCTAAAAATTTCTTCAAATTTCGTGAAAAGATTCCTTCGGGAAATCTTTCAATGCTATCTGCAATAATTCCTTAGGAATGTCCTACAGTGATTCCTGTAGAAATGCTTTGAAGTATATTTTTTTTTATTTGCTTATGTAGTTCCGTCAGGAATATATCCATTTCAAAAACATAGTTGAAAGAATTTTTGAAAGAATCTCTCAAGGAACTTCCAATGAAATCCCTGGAGGAATGCCTGAAGCCTTTAAAAGGCTTCTGATGAAAGATTCCCAGAAGAAATTCTTTAAAATTTTTTGGAGAGATTCCTAAACAACATTTCTGAAGCAATTTTTGAGGTTATCTCTAGAGGAGCTCCTGGATGAATCCCTGGAAAAAGACGTGAAGAAAGATCCGTAAGATACTTTCTTGATTTTTAGAAAAAAAGTAGTTCCAAAGGAAAAAAAAATGCTTGAGAAATTTCTGGGGACAATCTTAGAGAAATCTTTAATGGGATTCTGAAGCAAACTCCGAAAAAATATCCGTAGAAATACAGATATTGCAGACAAAAGTACTGATGGAGTTCTTGAAGAAATCTCTCAATAAATTTCTGAGGAATCCCTGGAGTAATTTCTGAAGGAATCCTTAGAAGAACTGCTAATGATAGGTCTGGAGAAGTTTATAAGACAATTTCTTATACAATTTCTGAAGAAAATCCTACAGAAACAAAAAAAATCCAAAAGATTAAAAAAAACACCATAAATTGAAGTTTTTGAAGGAAGGTTTGAAAGAATACTTGGAAGAACTGGTTTCACAGGTATTTAAGGAAGACTTTCTTGAAAAATTCATTGAAAATTATAAGGAATGAAGTAAATCTTGCAGGAAGCACTGAGAGAATCTAAATATGAAGAAGACTCGGAAAAATTTCCGAATGAAATCATGGAGGAAGGTTCTGATAAATCATAAGCAATCATTGGAGGAATACTTGGAAGAACTCCTGGAGAAAGTTCCATAACAATCTCTTAAGCACTTTTAACCCATATCCGCCCAGCGTCCTATTTATAGGGCAGATGCCCCGAACGCGTCCTATAAATAGGATAGTCCTTTGGATGTGAATATCTCCAGGATTATGCAAAATTTTAGAATACTTTCTTCAGAGAAGATGTTCTCCACACCCATACCTTGCTCATAGTGGACAATATAGTATGTGACTGGTTCACTAGGTGGCATAAACGATGCTGCAAAGATGCATATTGTCACGATCTGGGAGCATCATTTCCAATGCGAAAAAAAAGTTATTTCCCTGGAATCTTGACAATGGTTAATAATTTACAGTTCATTTCTTCGGCAGAGTTGTTATTCACATATTCATTCGGATGTGGAGGTGGTAGCAAGAATATTTTAATTCAAGATGGCGGCTTAGGTTCCAAGATGGCGGTCAAAACTCCAGAATATATGCTTTTTAACGACAATGCTCATGCTGCTTCGGATACTATGCAATACGGGTATCTATCGATCGGGCTTCACAAGCAGATCTTAAAAATGAATATACGACGCCATTTTGAAATCCAAGATGGCGGACCATATCCAATATGGTGGCCATGAAATGGCAGTTTGATCCATAGTACCATGCAATATGGGTATCTATCGATCGAGCTTGATGAGTAGAAGTCAAAAATCGATATTTTACGCCATTTTGAAATCCAAGATGGCGGGTCATATCCAAGATGGCGGCCACGGAATGGTAGTTTGATCTATAATACCATGCAATATGGGTATCGATCGATTGGGCTTCATGAGTAGAAGTCAAAAATCGACATTTGACCCTATTTCGAAAACCAAGATGGGTATCTATCGATCGGGCTTCATGAGTAGAAGTCAAAATCGATGTTTGACCCTATTTCGAAATCCAAGATGGCGAACCATATCCAAGATGGCGCCCATGGAATGGTAGTTTGAGCTATGATACCATGCAATATGGGTATCTATCGATCGGGCATGATGAGTAGAAGTAAAAATCGATATTTACGCCATTTTAAAATTCAAGATGGCGGACCATATCCAAGATGGAGGCCACGGAATGGTAGTTTGAGCTATGATACTATGCAATATGGGTATCTATCGATCGGGCTTCATGAGTAGAAGTCAAAAATCGACATTTGACTTTGTTTAGAAATCCAAGATGGCGGCCCATATTCAAGATGGCGGCCACAGAATGAGAGTCTGAGCTATGAAACCATGCAATATGGGTATCTATCGATCGGGCTTTATGAGTAGAACTCAAAAATAAATATCCGACGCCATTTTGAAACCCAAGATGGTGGACCATACCCAAGTTAGTGGCCACGGAATGGTAGTTTGAGCTATAATACCATGCAATATGCGTATCTAAAGGGTAGATGGTAGGGTAGCGAGTAGGATAAAAGGTGGAGCAGACGGTCGGGTAGAGGGTTTGGGTGAATGATAGAGTAGGGAGTGGAGTAGAAGGTTAGGGTAGAGGAAAGGGTAGACGGTAGGAAAAATGTTAGGGTAAAGAGTAGGGTAGACGGTACGATTAAGCACAATATAGACTAGAGGGTAGGATAGAGGGTTGGAATAGAGGGCAAAGAAGACAGTAAGGTAGAGGCTAGAGAATAGGGTGAAGAATTGAGATGAGATTGAATTAGCTGAGGTTCTTTTTTGGGATACCTTCAGGAATTCTTTCCAGGATTTCTTCAGGCATTCCTTTCGAGAATCTTCTCAGGTTTATTCCCGAGATTCCTTAAGATATTGCTTCCAAGATTGCTGTATGGATTGCTCCGGAGTTCTCTTCAGGGATTTTTGCAGGCGTTGTTTTGGAAAATCCTGAAAGGATTCTGTTAGTTTTTCTTTTCTGCCCCGAAGAACTACGGGAATCCGTATTCGTGCATAATCTTGATCGATTGTATCATACACCGATTTTAAAATCGATGAACAAGTTATGTGTGGGCACGTTGTATTCGTGGCATTTCTGTAACATCTGGCGGATGGCGAACATCTGGTGCGTTCACCCATGAATCCAACCTGGTATTGCTCCATGAACTCTCTTGCAGTCGGTGATAGACGGCGGCATAACATTTGAGAGAGTATCTTGTAGGCAGTGCTCAGTAGTGTGATCGCGCGATAGCGTACTTCCCCTAGATCACCTGAAAAAGTCGGATGATTGTTAACATGCAGAGTTGCTTTTGAAACTCCATAATCTCAGTGCAACCTTGTATCATTCTGTAACCTATCTTACTCTCTAAATTTGTATTTTTAACATTTTTTGGCGCTGTGGATATTCATTAGATTTAAAGTTTTGCAGGTCCAACGAAATCTTTTGAGAAATATGCCTTGTTTATAGTATAACCCATTCTCCCTGGCATCTAATGACATTCAACACTTTCTATTTTTTCCAGAGAAATCCCGAAACCCCACGTGCACCACCTGGCAGGGCACTACATCGGTAACATCACTCCACCGAAGCACGACGACATCGACACCGGTCAGAACCACCTGGACGAGGATCACCCCTTCCGCAAGTACTCCAAAATCATCTGCCTGTTCATCACGTGGATGGTGATCATCGCCTTCCTGGTGGTGAAGGACGAGAAAATGGTTCACACGAAACATCTGTCGATTCCGGCGGGCAAAACCAAGGCTTACATCCTGCCCAAGCTGCCGCTCAGTTCGAATGTGAAGTTTGGTCTCGAAGGAACGTTTTTAAGCGAGCAGTATACTAACATTACGGAGCACTATTTGGCCATTTATCTGCAATCGCTCACGTCGACTTTGGAGGGGAATGAGAGTGAAGTGGTGAACTCGGATTCGGTGCAAAATATAAGCGATCCGTGGTACGTGCCGATCGTTCATCCGTATCTGTTCGATAGTGCACCGATCATCAAAAAGCAGCATAGTTTCGACATTAGTGATAACAACTTCGAGCGGATTCATGCCCAGAGCAGTGCGGTTCGGATGATGGTAAGGAGCAATATAAAGACAAGTATTCCGATCGCTGTGCGGTACGATCAGAGTCCGGTGAACCGGGACATCGGAGTGATCTACGCGGCATTTGTGTTGATCTTTTTGTACGCGTTGATCATCTGGGAGGTGGTTCATCGGACGTTTGCGGCAGTAATTGCATCGACACTGGCCATCTCGATCCTGGCAGCACTGGACGATCGGCCCACCATGGAGGACATTGTGGGCTGGATCGATGTGGAGACGATTCTGTTGCTGTTCTCGATGATGATCTTGGTGGCGATCTTGGCCGAGACGGGCATCTTTGACTATTTGGCTGTTTATATCTATAAGGTGGGTTCTGTAAGAGGCGGTGTGGTCAGTCGAAACCTAACCCTGATCTTGTGATTTCAGATTACCAACGGTAAAATTTGGAACCTTATTCACTGTTTATGCATATGTACTACTCTGATCTCTTCTTTCCTGGACAACGTTACTACGGTGCTTCTAATGGCTCCAATAACTATAAGGTGCGTTGAGATCTATTTCTACTTGATCTTCAAGAACTGATGTTATCTATTGATTCTCAGATTATGCGAGGTCATGGACATGAATCCGGTTCCGGTACTGATGGCCATCACCGTCCACGCCAACATCGGTGGAACAATGACCCCGGTTGGCGATCCCCCGAACATCATCATCACGTCGAACCAGTATATATTGAAACACGTGAGTTGGTACCAAGCATAGATCAAACGATCCAGTTATCCAACCTTATTATCCATTTATCCACAGGGTGTTACATTTTTAACTTTTACTGCTCACATGATGGTTGGCGTGATCATTGTCGTAATAGCAACGAACATCCACTTGCGGCTGAAGTACAAGAACATCAATAACCTCCGGATGCACGAGCCCAAGGAACTGAAGGAGCTGCGGCGAAACATCAAGGTTTGGGAACGGGCTGCCGGTAAAATCCCACCGTACTCCAAGGATGCCAACATTGTTCGGGAAACGTTGATGAAGAAGGTTCGGCTGCTGCGGCATGAGCTCAAGAAGAAAATGACCAAGGGTTCCGTGCCGGAGGATCTCTACCGATCGACGCTAGAGGAACTGCAGAAGGAACATCCGATCAAGAACAAGGGACTGTTGATCAAGTCCGGAGTGGTGTGCGCCTTCATCATTTCGTTGTTCTTCCTCGAGTCGATTCCGGAGCTGCGACGGATGTCCTCGGGGTGGGCAGCTTTGCTGGGCGTGATGCTGCTGTTGATCATTTCCGACAAGTACGCTTCAGGTAAGATCAACATCGAAGACAATGTTAACCTTACTCTTCTTGCAGGAACGACATGGACGCCGTTCTGTCGCGAATCGAATGGCCAACGCTGCTCTTCTTCGCCGCCATGTTCACGCTGATGGAAGCCGTTGAACGGATGGGACTGATCGACTGGATCGGACATGCTACGGAGTCAATTATCCAGTCGGTATCGGAGGATCTACGGTTGGCAGTGGCCATCATAATCATCCTGTGGATATCGGCACTGACGTCGGCGTTCGTTGACAGTATTCCGGTGACGGCTATGATGGTGAAGATCGTGGTGGCTTTGTCGGAGAAGTCGACCCTAGGCCTTCCGTTGCAACCGCTGGTTTGGGCTCTGGCTTTCGGACCATGTCTGGGAGGTATGTTTGAGCTTCAGTTCGGTTAGTTTTGTATAATTAATTATCCATTTCCATAATCCATGAGCCAAAGTTATTATAGGAAAAAACGCTCATTCGGCTATAACTTTTTTGATTATCAATATTTTTAACCGGTGGGGGCCAAATATGGATATATGGAGACTACAGCGGGTTTCAAAAGAGTTTCAGGGAATTTTAGTGTGGTTTTATGTGTTTTTTTAGGATTTCAGGAGGAGTTTCAGGAGGTTCCAAGGGGTTTCAGGGGCTTCAAGGAGTTCAAAAGTGTTCAGGGGAGTTTAAAAGGTTTTCAGGAAGCATCAAAGAGTTTCAAGGGGCTTTGGAGGTTTCAGGGGATTTCAAGAGATCTTTCGGAGGCTTTCTGTGAGATTAGGGATTTTCCAATGAAATTTTCGGGGGGTTCAGGATGGTTTAGGAGACTTCAATGGAGATTCAGGGGGTTCTAGAAGGATTTGAGGGGCTTCAAGGGGTAGCAAAGAGAATTTTAGAGGGTTACCAGGTAATTTCAGAGGGATTCAAAGAGTTTTAGGAGCTTTCAATAAGTTCTGGTTCTGGCGAATTCAATTAGGGTCTAGAAGGGTTGCAGGGAGCTAAAGTGGGATTTAACCAGGTTTCAGGAGTTTGGGAATTCCAGGAAGGATGCAGGGGAGTTTAGGAAGATTTGCAAGAGCTCAGAGGAACTTTCAGAATGATTTCTGGAAGAAATTGAGGGGATGTTAGGGAATTTTCAGGGTGTTGTTGTAGATTTCAAGGATGCTTCAAGGAATATGAGTGGGAGTTTAGAATATTTCGAGAAGTATCTGAGCGAGTTAAATGTAGGGTGGGGCGGGGCAAGATGGGTCACCTAAGGATGGATCACCATAACTTTGTAAATACAAATCGTATTGATTTGTATTCGTCCGCTACTCTTTAATACACTAGTTAGCTATGCTGAAAGTCGATAAAAAGTTCATTAAATACTAAAAATGATGTTAAACAAGTAGTTTTAAAAAGTGATCGATTTTGCGCCGTGAAAAAGGTGCGAGGCAAGATGGGTCACCTTTTAGGTAATTCACATTTTCTCAACGAAAAACGTCAAAATAAAAGATTTGTTCCGCATTCATATATGCTCCATATCCATACTGAGTAAACAAGAGCTACTAGTAAACATTTTAAAAATTTATTTGGAATATAAAAAACTTTACGATTTGAGTGGTCCTAAGGCGACTTGAAAATCGATGTTTTTACTAAAAAATTATCATAATTTTATGTTATAATTTTGAGCGTTCATTCCGCTTGATTGAAGTAATTTATGAGATAGTCTTGTAATAAAAAATAAAGAACTTTTGAATGCTCCAAAAATACGTTCAAAATTGAAGGTGACCCATCTTGCCCCGCGGCCGTTTATATGGAAATTATATGGAATGTATCGCATAAGAAAAGTGGCTAAAAACCATTTTATTTTTTTTATTTCCAATGAGAGTGAATAATTTTTTAATCAATGCCCCAAACTTTTGTATATTCATGCTGGTCATCTAACAAAATTATTAACATAATCAAAACATAAGTAATGTGCCCGAAAATGGCACTGACCCATCTTGCCCCGCGACCCATCTTGCCCCGCCCCACCCTAATTCTAGAAGGGTCTTCAGGGGATTTAATTGGTTTTCAAAGAGGTATTATAGAATTTCAAGGGCTTTCAATGGGGTGGGGTTTCAGGGGCTTAAGCGAGGTTTTAATTACTTTCAGAAGTTTACATAGAAGTTTACAGAGAGAGCTTCAAGAGATTTTAGGGAGGTCTCAGGTGAGCAGGTGAACTCAGGAGATTTCATATAGTTTCAGGGGGTTTCAGAAGCGTTTCAGATGGTTTCAGGATGATTTCAGAGAGTTTAGGAGATTCAAAGGTGCGTAATGAAGTTTCAGGGAGTTCATGGAGGAATTTTGTGGTGTTCCAAGGGATTCCAGGAGCTTTTAGGAGCTTTCAAAGGACCTTCAGAGGAGTTTCAGGAAAGTTTCAGGGAGAGGGATGTTTCAAGGAATTTAAAAGAGGATGGGATATACGTAGCTTTTCATAAAACAACGAGAGATCACTAGCTACGCTTGTAGATCCGATGACTACTCAAGGGGTTCTTGAAGACTCTCGAACTGCCACATCAGATCCTCGCCTCATGCTCTTCCTTCTACCATTTTTAAAGATGTCTGCAAAGCCATTAAACTTCCCCTGTCCATTTCCCGTAAAACTTTAAGGACGATATTCTTTAGCCCGCAACTGCTCTAAATACTATCATATACCAATAAAGTAATGCTACTTTGATGCTGTTACTTCGGTAAAAATTACTTAAATCGAGATTCTAGTAGCTATGGCTATATGCCCTCTAGTATTTTTAGCCATATAAACCCGTATTTCTGTATTTTATAAAATTAAGAAGGACAAGTCTATTGCTACGATCTAATAACAACTCTATTCTAGGAAACGGAACCTTGGTTGGTGCTTCAGCCAACGTCATTTGCGCTGGAATAGCGGAACAGCATGGCTATCGGTTCAGTTTCATGGACTATTTTAAGTAAGTTTCCCCCTATATCAAATGTCACCCTTCACATGTTAAATAATTTCCCCCATTTCAGACTTGGATTCCCCATCATGTTGGTCAGTGTGATAGTAACGACAGGATATCTTATCATGGCCCACGTAGTGTTCGCCTGGCATTGAGAATGCACCCCGTGAACCGGTTAAACCGTGTTCGAAAACCGCCCCCAAAAACCCCACTACCGTTTGTACGTCGCTAAAAGTGAACCAAAATCCATCCCTGGGATGACAAGTCATTTGTATTTATAACTGTGCATTATTAACCACTTTATTAGGGTAGGTAAGGTAATCCGAGAAGTGCTGTTATAGGTGTTCCAGTGCTACCGCAGTTTCTATGTTGTAGGAAGCTAAGTTTCATCTTCATATGTGTTAATTGTCGGAAATATTCGGTTTTCGAATTGCCTCTCTGAAATATTTTCTCTCTGATGTCAGTATAGTCATAGTCACGAACATTTATGTTTGTCAGTCAAAGTAAGTGGAGAAATTTTAGTATGATACGAAAGTTGTAGTTGAATAAATTATGCCAATTCATAGAATAGACGCGGTGGAGGTCCTTGTATCCGAAATCCTTTCTACTCTCAAAAAGTTCCGGAAAATCTTGCAAATCTTAGTATTTTAATCGTGATTCAAATTTCTCGAAACATTTCATCCAGAATTTCTCCATGGGTTCATTCCGGTATTCCTCAAGGAACTCCTACCGGGAATCTTTCGATATTTCTCCAGGTATCCCATCCGGCATTCTTCAATGAGATCCTTTCCGGATTTCCCTAAATGAGCATTCCTTCTTCGAGGATTCCTCCAGGGGTTCCTTCTGGGATTCCGCCTTTTGTGGAGTCATTCTTCTGAGATTCTTCCACGAGATCGTTCTGGGATTCCTTAAAAAGATCTTTCTTATTTTTCTCCAGAAGCTCCTTCAGGTATTCTCCTCGGAGTTCTTTCCGGCAAATATTATATAGTATTACAAAATCTTAGCATCTGGAATTCCTCCAGGATTTTCTCCTGAGATTACCCAGAGTTCCTTTCATGATTTCCTCAGAAATTCTTTTCGAAATTCCTCCAGGAATTCCCTCTTGGTTTTTTTTAGGAATTTCTGCAAGGATTCGTCTGCTTCCATGACTCCTCTAGGACTTCTTTCTGGAATTTCTCTTATCGCTCGCTTGCGTATCTATCCACCGTATTCTTTCATTACTTTCCTTACTCCCTTTTACTTTGAGTAGTATCCATATCACCGAAAAAAGCAAATTAAAAATAAATATGGGTGAAAGAATCTCTGAAACATTTTTAAGCAACTTCTTGGAGAAATCCAAGAGAAATTTCTGGAGAAATCCCTACGCAAATTTCGAAAGGAGAGCCCTGGTGAAGTACTGGAATGAATATTAGGATAAGGGGAATTTTTGAAGGAATCCATTCTTTTTTTCTTTTTTTGAAAGAGTCTCTGAAGGGTTTTCTAAAGAAACACCCTCAAGACATTCTTTAAAAAAAAAAACTCCTTGAGGAGTTTCTGAAGAAATCCATCGATAACTTCCTGAAGAAGTGATTGTTTTCGTTTCGTCGGATCGTGTTTTCGCATGTGTTGGAGGGGAACGTCAGTTCCGCTGGCATTTTCAAGGAAGTCGAAGCATCCGAGTTGTCTTTCGGTTCGTCGGGTCGTACATTCGCGTATTTGTATTTTTTTTTCGGTGTATCCGTCGTTGGAGGACCAAAGACTCTGAACATGCAATATGGTTTGTAGGGCATTCTAAATCTATTGGATACTGACACCGAAGACAAACACAGAAAACCAGCTGAATAGGATTATCCGGTGAGTTCATTCCTTGCTATACCCTTTTATATTTGAACATGACATGTAAATGGGGATTTCGGGGCGGGGGAGTTTGTAGCCTAAGGAAGCTAAATAAACTGGTTTCCGGGAAAATGTTCGTGGGGTGGCCAGACTTTGTCACGAGAAAACAAGCATCATGTTGTATTCCGAAGGTCTGCAGTGAATTTAACTTACCCTGCTACAACAAACCATCAGGTAGATCATTCCGTTCCGGTATGTCTCTGCAGCCATAGATAATCCTTGCGCTGATGGTGGGTCACAATCATCATCATCATCATCAAATCCATCCTGAATGAACTTCCTTGGAGAAAAAAGAAGTCTCATGATGTATTCCTAAAAGAATCGAAGGACGAATTTCTGAAGGAATTGTTTTGCAGGAGCGGCAAAAGATTTCCTTCCTGAAATCCTGAAAGAATTCATTAACGGATTCCTGAACAAATCCGTTGATGAACTCTTAAAAGATTTCTTGAAGAATATTGTGAAAGAATGCCTGGTTGACTTCTCGGAGTATTTCCTGGCATCCTATAAAATTACCTCAAAGAATTCTAATACAAACCGATGAAGAAATTCCTCTTAAAATCCTTGAAGTAATTCAAAAAATTCTTCAGGTATTCCTGGAGAAATTCCCAGAGAAATTATTGGCTGCATTTCTGGAAAAGATTATAGAAGAATTTCTTAAATTCCTGGGATTTGTTGATATACTTTTGAAGGAATCCCACGAGGTATTTCTTAATAAGAATTACCAGAGGGATTCTTGGAGCAATCTCTGGAAGAATTCCCGGAGCAATCCCCGGAGGAATACCTGTAAAAATCTGTGGAAGAGTCCCTGGAGGCATACACGGAGGAATTCCTGGACGAATTCCTGGAGGAATTTCTGAGGGAATTTTTGGAGAAATGCCTGGATGAACTTCTGACGGAATTCCGGGAGAAATCCCTAGAGGAAATTCTGGAGGAATTTTGGAAGGGATCCCTAAAGGAATATCTGAAGAAATGCCTTGAGGAATTCCTGGATAAATATCGGTACAAATGCCTGGATCAATTCCTGGCGGAATCCCTTTGGAAATGCTTGGAGGAATCCCTGGAGAAATTCCTGGAGGAATTTCCGGAGGAATCGTTAGAGGAATTCCTGGAATAATTTATGGAGAAATATCGAGGAATCTCTGGAAAAAAATGCCTGGATGAATTCCTGGAGCAATCCCTGGTAGAACTGCTGAAGAAATCTTAAAATTGAATTCCTGAAGAAATTCTAGGAGCAATCCCCAGAGAAATTCCTTGACAAATTCTTGAAGGAATTTCTGAAACAATTTCTGTAGAAATTCCTGGATGAATCGCTAAAGCTATTCAAGAGGAAATCTCTGGAAGAACTACTGGAGAAACATCTGGAGAAATTCCTGGGGGAATCCTTGGAAGAATCTCTGACACAATTCCTGTAAGAATCTTTGGCGACATTCCTGCAGGAATACTTGGAGGAATTATCGGAGGAATACTTGGAGGAATTCATGAAGCAATTCCTGGAGCAATCCTTGGAGGACTCCTCAAGAAATCCGTGGAGGAATTCCAGAAGCAATACCTAGAGGAGTTCCTGAAGGAATTCCTGAAAGGATTCCTCGAGGAACACCTTGAGAAATCTCTAGAAAATCTTTGGAGGGGTCGCTAGAGGAATCTCTCAAGGTATTCCCGTAATCTCTGGAGGAGACATTCTTGATTGAATTTGTGAAGGAATCCCTGTAGGAGATCCTGTAGGAACCTGGAAAAAATCCTGGAAGATTTCTTGGAAGACATTTTGGAGGCATCCATGGAGGAATTTTCGGAGAAAATCCTGGAGGGGTTCCCGGAGAAATCTCTAGTGAAATCACTAGAGGATTCCCATGAGTAGTTCCTAGCGGAATCTCAGAAGGAATCATTTAAAGAATGTCTGAAGAAATGCCTGGAAGAGTTCCTGGAAGAACTCCTAGGGACTTGGGATGACGTTAGTTCAAACCCTACCGGAACTACGAAGTATTTTTTCATAAATCTTCCTATTTTCCACTCATCACATAAAGGGGACTCACCAAACAGAGTAAATAACCGCGTAAGCCATGATTATCTGATTATTTGAATTGTTTCATGAAATTGCGAATGAAATAATCAAAGATTGCCTTGGCGATCGCGACCTAATTAAGGTTAATATTTATTCAGCGGTTCACGGTTTAGCAGTTTAGCAGTCAGGGCATTTCAGGAGGTTTCAGAGGGGCTTTAGGGGGCTTCATAGGCCCCTTCATAGTAAGTCTCATGTGGGATTCAAGGAGCTACAAGGTGTTTCAATGCGGTAGAAGACGTTTCAGAGTGCTAAAGGAGATTCCGGAGGAGTTTTAGGGGACCCAACATGCTCTTGCGTGAGCTTCAGGTGGATGTCACACCCATGCAACACACACGTCATATAAGTGTAATAGCAGCGCTAGTTTTGGTTGTATAGAAGTTAGTATGATGTAATTCTAAGATTGTGTTAGAACGACGTTACAATAACTTCTATGCAACCGTAACTTGCATTGCTGCAACACTTATAAGGCATGCATGTTGCTTGGGGAGGCTTTTCATGAGCTTTTCAAGCGGTTTGTTTCAGGAGGTCTTCAAGACATTCCAGACAGCAGAACTTGTAGATTATATTATAATAACCCTTGCTAGGCAAACTAGTACATAGTCATCATATAACTACCAGTTCCTATCGATACAAGATCAGAACGTTAAGAAAGAACTGGTAAGAAGATCGTCGTTGGGATTGTGTTGTTCAAACAATGACTCTCTGTTAGTTTCAATTTATGTTCAGATTCTAGTAGATTGCTTACGACTTTATCCACCATGTATTTTGATTATTTTAATAACTCCCTCCTTCTTTGAGTGGTATTAGATTCACCGAAAAAAAAGTCATTAAAAGTTAGTTTCGATCAATTTCATTTTGTTGCATTTAGTAATACGCTTGTAGACAGGGGAAAGTGGGGAAAGATGCCATTTTTTAATCTATTCAATGATAAATAGCCTCATTTGTTGTTAGACTTTCAAAGTGGTAGGAGAGATCTGGAGAGACCCCTAAGAAATGACTGGCATTCTAAAGTTCAATATGTTTTCATCCAAATACTGCAAACGTTAAATAAAATAACAATGTAGAAGCTAAACCACAGACAAACAGACATATTACTTAGAAGAAAATTGCTTCAAAAACATCGTTTGGCATCTCACTAGCACACTCTATAATGCTCAATCCGAAGCATTCATTGGCAGGTGTTGTTTCCCTCGGCTCGATGTAACAATTTAGCAGGTGACGACTCCCCCGTGGCGTCATCCATTCGTAAAACATGAATGAAGGTTCATGATTGAGTCTTTTTATGTAAACATTGATCGGCGTCGCGTTCATTTCTCTCCAAAATTGAGAGGTGATGTAGGCACAGCAGCGCCACCATGACACATGCGAGCACAGTCCGAACCACACGTTATTTTCAAAATGACCGTTAAATCGTGCGATGATTTAGATTTGAGTAGTATGTCTGTTTGTCTGTGGCTAAACTATGATTTAAAAAAACTATTGGTCAAATAGGTATTTGTTTTTCATTTTTTCGGGGCCCGTACGGGAATAATGCGCCTCTAAATGTAACACGCCAAGAAACAACGTGATTTGGGTGTTGTATGCGTTACGGCGTTTACTTGACGTTATTGCGGTAGCTAATAACGAAATTAATGCACATTTGAGAGGTTCTGATTTTCGTCATTGTGCCAAGAGTACTCGCGATTTTGGTCCATAAAATACGCGTTTTTGCACATAAAACAGATCTTTTTTCACAAACTTTGCGAGTGAGCAAAGATATTTTCATATCAAGTTTTGCAACTTTGTTCTATTTTGACCTCCAAATCGGCGAAAAAAGTTTTCGCATTCTTTCAACAGAAATGTCCAAAATCGTATTCAATTTTAATATTTTATTAGTTTTTAAAATTCCAAATTTTAATAAAAATTTTTAAAAATTGAAAATGCAATCGATTAGTGTAAACATGTCAAAAATTTGATTATCATGGTGATATAGAGGTGGGTCGTTTTAAACCGATTCCCCCAATTCACTAAACTATTTTTAGCGACTAAGACATCAACAACCATCCATTGCTAATTTTCATTGAAAAATCAAAAGATTTTACGTGGGTTTAGTGGCCCAGCTTCTAGAAGAATGTATTAAGCAAATATATCTTGACACCATTCACCTTTAATAATGATCACATCCCATTCAGGAATGATTTTATGAGTTGGGCCATTTTACGCCATCTTGGCATTTTTAACTTTGTTTCCCTATAAGTTTACTAAAAGTCTCCCTGATCGAAAAGCTGGCTAGCCCTAGCAAAGCAATAACTCCGGCCGGCCGCGGCTACTTCACGCTTAATGCCCAATCTTTGCACTGTTAAAAACATTCATTCAAACTGAATTAATCCTTTGTGATGACAATGCCACCTAGGTAAAAACATAATGACTAAATGACGAGTTTTGCTAGGCTCCACAAGAACAACTACAGAGACTAGGAATAATGAAACTTTTTGATAACCTCACAATTTTTTCCACCCCATTATCTCTCTAAGTGTCCTTATCTGTCTTTGTCATACCATTCATGCTCGCTCTTCGCATGAAAACATTTCCCAAAAAGCTTCAATTTTCTCCCATTTCACGCCCCATTACCGATCACATTCATTGCCTCACTCTCATCTTTGAAAAGTTTCTCACCGACTGTGAGCTGCTTTCCTCACCATTCCGGACTGGAATGGAAACTGATTTTCTCACCAGCAACGGGCGAACTGCACGACGACGACGCGGCGAATTTGGAGCCGAACGAAGCTCCATAACCACCCAGGAGGTGGCGGCATGGCACGACGTGACGGCTCCCAGCAAAAATCCACCAACTGCGACCGTGTTGTTACATCCTAAAAACCAGACCGGGCGGGCGTCAGGTCAGCTGAACGTCGTCGGCGATACAAACTTCAGTCTTTTTACGCCTCTCCGCGCGCGCTCGCTCTCTGCTGCTGTGGTGCTGCTGCAACTGCGGTCGGTCGGTCGGTCGCTGGCTGGTGGTGCTGTGCTTGTAGCTCCCAGTGTGTGCTTTCAGGCGCGAGCGCCGCCAATAGCATCTGTTCAGGATCGGTAGTGGTGGCGTTTCTATTCCGGATAGAGGACCGTTCCGACCGGTGCACAGTGGGACGAATGACCCAAAACGTGAACTTTTTTCAGCAGCGTCTTTAAACGTGGTTTTATCGGCATGGTGTCTTCGGATGAAAATTTTATAAAAATAGGGCGCGTCAAATGGCGTTTAGTTTTAGTTCGCAACTTTGCCACAGGCGGCGCTGTAAAATCCAACTTTTTTGTTTGACGTTTTTTCAATATGGTGTCTTCGGCAAAGTTGTAGATATGCTCAATACAAATATCTTTGCCGAAGACACCAACCCTCTATCTCTACATTGCTTCAAGATACAGACGTAATTTATGAATGACCCCCCAAAAATCGTTTTATTCATATATTTCGAAAACGCGCAGTTTTAGAAAGTTGCAATGTTCTACAAAGTTGTGTAAAATGCCAAAAGAAACAACTTTGTAAAAGTGAATAGGGTTCTAAAATGGCAATAGGGTTAGTTATGGCTATTTTTGAGGTAAAAATAGCCGTTTTTCAAGGCTCAATAACTATCTTGGATGCAAATGGATGCAAATCAAACCCCACTAGGTTCAATATGTATTACTATTAGTTGAATATCTTGATGTTTTCGGTTGTATCCTCGAGTATCCGTAGCAGAGGTTCTTAATCTTACTAGAGCCTATTTTTGACGCTAAAACAATAATATCAGTTTTTGTATGTCATTTAGAACCCCATTATCTTCTGTGAAGTGATAAATATTAACTATTCGCATAATTGTATACTTTATTGCGCCCACAAAAATCAATTATTATCGAGTTGTTATCATATTATTTAAAAAAACACTGCATAGAAGTGAGCTAAACTAGACGGTCATATGTATCCAAGTGATCTCACCAGCAAGCAAATTTTATTCGTGTGTTCAAAACATAAATGTAAATCTGGCATTCGATTTGAGTAGGTCGAATCAGGGTAGGAATCACAGTCAACATACGACCTATTCAAAACGAACGCCAGAAATATACATATTCTTTTTCAGCACGTATAGTAGCCGAACAAACAGCAAGTCTAGAAAACCTGAAATCATTTGCGTTAGCATTGGTATCCATTTTCCCAACTTTCAAACATAGCTACAAATTGATTTGTGGAAATGAAAAGGAGCATTTTCAGTTATCGGAAACAACATGACAGGTGCCGAACAAGCGGGAGAGTGTGTGTGTATTTATACGGGGAGCTCAAGGAACACATGGCACAAGTAACTCTGGATCAAGCCAGTAAAAGGGTGAAATAGCTTATCTAAATTAGTTCTAATACTCCAACACATACCCAAAACAACTTTTATGATTTTTGATTAGAGAAACCTTTACTTTTCATCAAAGATGTTGTGCATATCTACAACTTTTTTGATAACTAGAAATCATTAAAACATTTTGTATACAAAAGCTTGTTTGCATTCATGCAGGATTTATTTAGAGCATTCTCACAGCGATCGAAAAATTTCATGCCTGTTACGCCTTTGAGTGAATTAGAAAATTGGTAATTGGGTATTCGACATTAGAAACGTAGTGATTTAATATGAGTTGACTTTCTGCTTGTTCGGTTACTAAACGTGCTGAAAATAATGTGTATTTGCTTGCTGGTGAGATCACTTGGATACATATGATCTCACTTAGCTCACTTCTATGCAGTGTTTTTAAAATAATTTGATAATAATTTGATAATAATTGATCTTTATAGGCGCAATAAAGCATACAATTATGCGAATAGTTAATATTTATCACTTCACAGAAGATAATGGGGTTCTAAATGACATACAAAAACTGATATTATTGTTTTAGCGTCAAAAATAGGCTCTAGTAAGATTAAGAACCCCTGCTTAGGATACTCGAGGATACAACCGAAAACATCAGGATATTCAACTAATAGTAATACATATTGAACCTAGTGGGGTTTGATTTGCATCCATTTGCATCCAAGATAGTTATTGAGCCTTGAAAAACGGCTATTTTTAACTCAAAAATAGCCATAACTAACCCTATTGCCATTTTAGAACCCTATTCACTTCTACAAAGTTGTTTCTTTTGACATTTTATACAACTTTGTAGAACATTGCAACTTTCTAAAACTGCGCGTTTTCGAAATATATGAATAAAACGATTTTTGGGGGGTCGTTCATAAAATACGTCTGTATCTTGAAGCAATGTAGAGATAGAGGGTTGGTGTCTTCGGCAAAGATATTTGTATTGAGCATATCTACAACTTTGCCGAAGACACCATATTGAAAAAACGTCAAACAAAAAAGTTGGATTTTACAGCGCCGCCTGTGGCAAAGTTGCGAACTAAAACTAAACGCCATTTGACGCGCCCTATTTTTATAAAATTTTCATCCCAAGATACCATGCCGATAAAATCACGTTTAAAGACGCTACTGAAAAAAGTTCACGTTTTTGGCCATTCGTCCCACCGTGCGGTGATGGCTGCCGTCTCGGAATGAACCTCGGGATCTCTATCTCTGCTGCGTGTGTGTGTCTCTCTCTCTATCTTACGCGTCAATTACTGTAATTTTACGTGATTAGTTAGTACGCTCTTGTAACTTCTAAAGAAGATTATTGCGAAGTGCTTCGCGAGGATAGAAGCAGGAAAAGTGGGCGGAAAATTCGGGATTGGCGTTGGGAGTAATTCACCGTGTTGTTTCGGTTGACGGAGGTAGTCCGACTGTGTGGAAGAAAAGTTATAATTTGGCTTCATTTACATGTGTTTTGATTGAGTTCACTGAGCTCCACCCAGACACGACGACAGCCGGTCGGCGGGGCCGCAGTGAAGTGTGGAATCTGTGGCCTGGTGAAGATGTGCAATTTGGTAGTGGCGGCCAGTCGGGATCTGTGTCAACGCCAGTCGTTGGCAGTCGCGACCGCAAACAGCAATAACAATAACAACGACGACGAGGAGGACGATAAGGTCTAGGTGTGGGGGAGAAGTGGAACGCAAAGCACACCCTTTTCGGAACACCCCCGAGCCACCCACCCGACGGATACCAATAACAAAGCAAGAGGAATAGAAAGAGCTTTTTGCGTAATCTACATTTGATTAGCGAGTGAAATATAGCTATTCACATTCTGGCAAACACACAGTTTCGCCAATCAACACCCATTAACCAACCGACTGACAAAAGGACACAGAGACAGCTTCATCAGATGGTAATTGCGTGGCTGCGAGTCCTTTGTGAATGTGAGTATCCTCGTGTCAAGTTTGTGCTGTAGGGCCATTGTTAACACCATCCCACTTCATTGTGTAGCTATCCTTTGGACTGTGCCTTACCTGTTACGTTAGGGGTTTTTTTTTGCGACTAGAAGGTGATATCTCATCATGGAAATCATTTTTATTGCTTTTCCCTAGAAACCCATTTTGGGCGTGAATTTTGCGTCGTGGAAATTTTTAGAAAACGGTACATACAAAACATAGTATATGAAGCGGTTTGGGATTTGTGTCAGGCTGTAGATGGGATGTTTTGCTCTAAAAAGTTTGTAAGGCCGTCAAACTGCCTTTGTTTGTTTGCCAATGCTACCATAATTAGTTTTTATTTGATGATGGATAAATCTGGGCATGTTAGTGGACACCCTACAAAAAAGAGAAAACGGGTTAAATACTGTTCCTTTTAAATCATTTTAAATTTGCATCCTTTGACAGTTAAGTATTGCGACCTCAACTGTAAGGTCGTCTTGAGTGGCTCGTACTTGACTCTTTTACTTAAATTTTTATTTGTTTCTTTAGATAGCACTGAAATCATTGCCGATCAACATAAAACAGATCACAAACACGATCTTTTTGTCTGTCCAGAGTAAGTAGTCATCATTGAAGTACTAAGCCGTTAAAGATCAGGACATTAGGCAAGAAGGTCGTCGTTGTGATTGTGTATTCAATATAATAGAAGAGAGTTGTCGGACAAAACAGGCAAAAAAACAAGCATTAACCCGGGTAGAGGTCAAGTACTGACGATCAAAACATGATATTGGTTTGATAAAGATGCAAGGTAAAAGTACTGAACATAATATCAAATATTTCGACAAATATTTTTCATAAGGGCCTAACTGACTTGATCGATTTCTCTTCGTCGACTCTCTCTTTCGCTAATAACTTGATCAAAACAAACAAATCATTATTCTTTTTGTTTCTATAGCAACATGTAGTCGTCTTCTTCGCATTTCAACCAAAAAATCTTTGGAAAACTCAATACACATTCTGTGATAACACAAAGAGAGGATCGATGAAGAGAACTCGAAAATGTCCGTTGGGCCCAAATGAAAAATCAGTGTCGATTTGTTCTTAAGCCATCAGACCAATAGCAAAATTTGATTTTTGAAGATCAATCAAACTGCTCACTGCTATTGGTTAGATCTTCCAATAGCTAAATGTGCTATGATGACGATGTTCATGGAGTAAATTTGAAACCAGTGTCGGTAATTGTCAAATTACGGTCGTGTACACCAACGCCCAGCGGCACCAGCGTCGTTCATTTGTTTTTGTTTCGATAGTCGTCTTGACAACCCGAGCGGCATTCTCAGAAATGTATGCTTTCAAAATTCTTTTGACTCGATGTCTGCTGAACTTTAACCACATACTGATATTCAAAGTCAGTATTTTCAATTTCATCTGATTCTTTTTAAGTAAGTACGATGCAGAAGCAAAAAATGCAGTTGTTTTGCATCACTTACCAAAATCAACTATAATGCATTGAATTAAAGTAGCATATCGGTATTTGGATGTCTAAAACCATAATAAGTCAATTCCAAATTTAAGGTGAATATAGAACGAAGCCACACCTTGAATTTTCAAATACACAAATCTGAAGAACCAAACATCGCAAGGTGCTGAAAAGTTGATCGATTGATCAGCCGCTGGTGGTGACCAATCGATCAACTTTTCAGTGCAATCCGTCATTCGATTCTTCAGATTTGTGCTCTTGAAAATTCGAGGTGTGGCTTCGTCATATCTTCACCTTAAATAGTCATATTCGAATTCATCGAGCTGAAGTCTTCTTTGTCATGTTCATTCTTGGCCTCGTGTTTATGAGTAACTGTGTTTGTTTATTTGTATTCGTTTTCGCACTAATTGAACATCATTGTGCTGATTTTTTTTCGACACTGTTTGAGATATTATTTTTAGTACTTTGGCGTCAACAGAAAGCGCTAGTGTGAAACGTCAAACGCACAGAAAAACGATACGTGCACCTCTGGATGTGAAAGCCACAACTATGAAAATTTATAATGATCGTTAAAAGCGTGATCGATGGAAATTTTGCCAGTGCACTGGCAAAACACTGCAGTGTTTTATCTGTTTTTCTGTGGTGCACCGAAGAATCCTTCATCTGGTTGTGGAATAATATGTTTCATATGCATACAAATCTCACACACATTTGCTTGCATCCTCCCTGTGACGAAGAAATAGTTATTTATGCAACGAGTTGCAAAATGATGATTTTTACCCAACGAGGTTTGCCGAGTTGGATAAATATGACGAGTGCTGTAAAAATCGAGTTTTGCAAAGAGTTGCATACAACATTTTTGCAATGACTAAAACACATTCACTAGAATATGATCATTTCCATCAGTACCATAGTGGCTGCTGCTACGGCACGGTAAAGGCTGGGTATGCTGCGCAATTCAGATCCCATTGTGATCCACTAGCCTCTGCCCAGCAACTCCTATCCCTACCTCCACGCGGTACCGGCCGGAAACTATGAGCAACCTTAGGGAAGATCGGGTAACCAACCCCGGTGGGAACTTTGGTCGTAGGCTGACAGAGAAGGGGGGGGGGGGGTTTGCTTCGGTAAACCTGAGCGTCTGTTCTCCAGGAGGAGCGGCTCACAACAGCGTCTGATCCCCATGTTAGGGGCGGCTGATCTACTCCGAGTGCCAGGGAAGGACTCTAAGCTCAACTGTGCACTATGGTCCTCTGGAGAGTAGGGGGTTGGTGTCAGGCCCTACGAGCCAGCCGTAAAAAACCATTGTAACGGAAAATCAGCAACAGAATAATACGAACCGAGACCAACGGCAACGACCCCAGCGAACAAAAAGGACTTGCGATTGGAAACTCGGTACGTGGAACTGCCGATCTCTCAACTTCATTGGGAGCACCCGCATACTCGCCGATCTACTGAAAGACCGCGGGTTCGACATCGTAGCGCTGCAGGAGGTGTGTTGGACAGGATCCATGGTGCGAACGTTTAGAGGTAATCATACCATCTACCAGAGCTGCGGCAACACACGCGAGCTGGGAACAGCTTTCATCGTGATGGGTGATATGCAGAGGCGCGTGACCGGTTGGTGGCCGATCGACGAAAGAATGTGCAGGTTGAGGATCAAAGGCCGATTCTTCAACTTCAGCATAATAAACGTGCACAGCCCACACTCCGGAAGTACTGATGATGACAAGGACGCATTTTACGCGCAGCTCGAACGCGAGTACGATCGCTGCCCAAGCCACGACGTCAAGATCATCATAGGTGATTTGAACGCTCAGGTAGGCCAGGAGGAGGAATTCAGACCGACGATTGGTAAGTTCAGCGCCCACCAGCAGACGAACGAAAACGGCCTACGCCTCATCGATTTCGCCGCCTCCAAAAATATGGCCATACGTAGCACCTTTTTCCAACACAGCCTACCTTATCGTTACACCTAGAGATCACCACAGCAGACGGAATCTCAAATCGACCACGTTCTGATTGACGGACAGCACTTCTCCGACATTATCGACGTCAGGACCTATCGTGGCGCCAACATCGACTCCGACCACTATCTGGTGATGGTCAAACTGCGCCCAAAACGCTCCGTCATCAACAATGTACGGTACCGGCGACCGCCACGGTACAACCTAGAGCAACTGAAACAACCGGATGTCGCCTCAGCATACGCGCAGAATCTCGAGGCCGCGTTGCCAGACGAGGGCGAGCTCGATGAGGCCCCTCTAGAGGACTGCTGGAGTACAGTGAAAGCAGCCATCAACGACGCAGCCGAGAGCACCATCGGGTACGTGGAACGGAATCGACGGAACGAATGGTTCGACGAAGAGTGCAAAACGGTTTTGGAGGAGAAGAATGCAACGAGGGCGGTAATGCTGCAGCAAGGGACTCGACAGAACGTGGAACGTTATAAACAGAAGCGGAAACAGCAGACTCGCCTCTTTCGGGAGAAAAAGCGCCGCCTGGAAGAAGCGGAGTGTGAAGAAATGGAACTGCTGTGCCGTTCCCAAAAAACACGGAAGTTCTATCAGAAGCTCAACGCATCCCGCAACGGCTTCGTGCCGCGAGCCGAAATATGCAGGGATAAAGACGGAGGCCTCTTGACGGACGGACGTGAGGTGATCGAAAGGTGGAAGCAGCATTTCGATCAGCACCTGAACGGCGTGGAGAGCGTAGGTACGGGAGCCCACGGCAACGGAGGAAACGACGACGCCAGTGCAGCGGAGGACGGAAATGAACCAACTCCCACGCTGAGGGAAGTTAAGGATGCCATTCACCAGCTCAAAACCAACAAAGCAGCTGGTAAAGATGGTATCGCAGCTGAACTCATCAAGATGGGCCCAGAAAAGTTGGCCACCTGTCTGCATCGGCTGATAGTCAGGATCTGGGTAACTGAACAACTAGCGGAGGAGTTGAAGGAAGGGGTAATCTGCCCCATTCACAAGAAAGGCGACCATTTGGAATGTGAGAACTTCAGGGCGATCACTATTTTGAATGCTGCCTACAAAGTGCTATCCCAGATCATCTTCCGTCGTCTGTCACCTAAAACGAATGAGTTCGTGGGAAGTTATCAAGCTGGCTTCATCGACGGCCGGTCGACAACGGACCAGATCTTTACCGTACGGCAAATCCTCCAGAAATGCCGTGAATACCAGGTCCCAACGCATCATCTGTTCATCGACTTCAAAGCGGCATACGACAGTATCGACCGCGCAGAGCTATGGAGAATCATGGACGAAAACGGCTTTCCTTGGAAGCTGACTAGACTGATTAAAGCAACGATGGACGGTGTGCAAAACTGCGTAAGGGTTTCGGGTGAACTATCTAGTTCATTCGAATCTCGCCGGGGACTGCGACAAGGTGATGGACTCTCATGCCTACTCTTCAACATCGCTCTGGAAGGTGTGATGCGACGAGCCGGGCTCAACAGCCGGGGATCGATTTTCACAAAATCCGGTCAATTTGTGTGCTTTGCGGACGACATGGACATTATTGCAAGAACATTTGGAACGGTGGCAGAGCTGTACACCCGCCTGAAACGCGAAGCAGCAAAGGTCGGACTGGTGGTGAATGCCTCAATAATAAAGTACATGCTAGTAGGCGGAACCGAAAACGACCGGATCCGTCTGGGTAGTAATGTTACGATAGACGGGGATACTTTCGAGGTGGTGGAGGAATTCGTCTACCTCGGATCCTTACAGACGGCTGACAACAACGTAAGCCGTGAAATTCGGAGGCGCATCATCAGCGGAAGTCGGGCCTACTACGGGCTCCAGAAGAAACTGCGGTCGAAAAAGATTCATCCACGCACCAAATGCACCATGTACAAAACGCTAATAAGACCGGTGATCCTCTACGGGCACGAGACATGGACCATGATCGACGAGGACCTGCAAGCACTCGGAGTTTTCGAGCGACGCGTGCTAAGGACGATCTTCGGCGGTGTGCAGGAGAACGGTGTGTGGCGGAGAAGAATGAACCACGAGCTCGCTGCACTTTACGGCGAACCCAGCATCCCGAAGGTGGCCAAAGCCGGAAGGATACGGTGGGCAGGGCATGTTGCAAGAATGCCGGACAACAACCCTGCAAAGCTGGTGTTTGCAATTGATCCGGTTGGCACAAGAAGGCGTGAGGCGCAGAGAGCACGATGGGCGGACCAGGTGGAGCGTGACTTGGCGAGCATCGGGCGCGACCGAGGATGGAGAGCGGCAGCCACGAACCGTGTATTATGGAGAAATATTATTGATTCAGTTTTATCTTGAATTTGATGTAATACTAAATAAATGAATAATGAATGAATGAGTGGCTGCTGCTACACATTTATGCTTCCATCTGTTGTGCTATTAGCGAAGGTTAGTTGACATCCGTGATTATTGATTATATTCCGTCAGATATGACGGGAATTAGCGCATTTTAACACTACATTTGTCAACGCTAGTCTAAACCAATCTTATAATTACATCGATGCTTTCTCAAGAAAGCCTTCACTGATCAGTCTCGAGACCCCTGCAAGCTTTCTTTAAAGTCTAGTGATGCCCTTTAAAGCCCATTGAAACCACCGGAGGTATTCTTCAAAATAGGCTAAAGCTACCTGAAGCCCCGTCAAACCCTCTTAATCTTTTGATACGCAATGAAACGCCATGAAAAAAACTCCCTCAAGCCACCGTATACTACCCTGAAACAATACTGAGCCCCCTTAAACTACATATATGGAATGCCTTGAAATGCATTTAAACCCCTCACAAACCCCTCTGAGAACCACAGAGCTCCCTTAAATGGGTGAAAGCTTACTTAAGCCCCTAAAAAGTCTCAAATCGCCTAAGTATGCCTGTATTCTTCTCCTAAACTATACTGGAGCCCTCCTCTGAAGCCCTCCCATGACATCCACTGAAACGCCTTAAGGTGAAACGAGACGCCGTGTTACTTTTCCTATCTTGCCTCTCTTTCTAACAATTCACCTCGCGACTTTGAATGGAAAGATGGTAATCTCGAGTTCTATCGCACTGAAGATGCTGAAAACCAATCAACATATGCACTGCAAGTGAGCATACACAATGATAGGTTTTTGTTGCAAAATATGAAGTCGAATCTGAGATTATCATCTTAGTAGCTACAGTTCGCCCTTAAAAGCTCTTGAAAATCTGCCTGAAAGCCACTTATGTCAGCACCTGCAGTCGCCTGAAACCCCAGAAGCTATTTGGAACTTATTGAAAATTGAAACTCCTCCGAATCCCAAGGCCTATTCCTTATAATCCCATAAAGCATTACAAATTCGTCGAAATCTCCTAAAACGCCTTAAAATCCCTTTGAAACTCTTCTGATACCTTCTGGGGCTCTCTTGGAACATTGTTAGATTTTGTTAGATACGGTGTTCGGTAAAGTTAGGCTTGAATAGTCGTTTTGAACACTTGTGCGGCTTCAGAGTTAACATGTAGCTTATTGACTGTGGATCCCGTTGCGGAAATGTTGCGGGAGATGATTATCTTCGGAAGTGCGTTTGGAAAATATGCGGCAAGTGATAAGGTCTTTGACCCCATTCCCGGCACAACAGGTTAACAAAATTGTGCATTGCCTAAATTCACAACAAAACGGCCGATTTCGTCCACTTCTTCCATCTGAATCAGATACCTTATTGCGTGAACTTGTTGTTAACAGTGATTGTTGTGAAAATTTTCTGCCGGAAAGTTGATTTTGAACGAGTTTACTGCACCAATTCTCGGCACCAGTGCCGAACTTCAAAAATAGCAAAATCATTTGGGAAATCGCTTCGGCACCTAAGTTTGTGCTGACGAAGTGCACTCGTCTGCGCGTAATAGTTGTTTTAGGCACTTGTGCGGCTTCAGAGTGAAGGTGTAGATCTCGGATCTCATTGCGGAATGTTGCGGGAGATGATTACCTACGGAAGTGCGTTTGAGGCAAATCATGTTTTAATTTGTTTTGCCGGGAATTAACGCGGCTGCCCAAATAGTTCGAAACCCTAACTGGTCGGATTGCAACCGCATCAAGAAAATCGATTCAATTTCAGCATTCTGCAACTTCTGAGTAAAAGAATCTCATACAAAAAGAATGGACAGCTTTCCATCCTGTATAACCATCACAAAGTTCATGGAGATGAGACGGAAGCACAAAGACATATCTTTGCCATGTTTATTTTTACTTCGGGCAAGCTTTGACCCTGATTTGAATAGAGGAAAAAGGAAGTATCAAACATCCTGAAGGCATTTCGAGTATGTTGTCTTCTCATAAGCCTATGTTTTGAAACAGATATATGCTGTACTGAACCGATATCACCACTTGAAATATAACTTGCAGCGGACAATTAGGATGGAGTGCATGGGGAAAGTGCTTCAGAGTGTTGTACCGGAGATTTCAAACAAACACTGTTGGCAGTAAAGGGGATGGTCGAGTGCCAGTACGAGGCTACCGCAGACACAGTGGTTAAACAATTTAACAATAACTTAAGTGAACATATGCTGTAAGTATACCGTAAATCCAATCACACCCATGTATCCCAGCAACATCCTATCGACAGTGAAGGAAACATTTTTGAATTTCAATAACGTTGAAAAATATCCACTTTACTGTTACAAAACCATCCCTCGGTTGGTAACTACTTTATACAGTGAACCATCATCAGATGCATTCGGTGACCGAGTTTTCCATTGAAGCGAAGAATTTTAGTGCGCCCGAACGAACCTTGCATGCAACCATCACTCAGTCTCAGTCTGCAACATAGCGCACAGGAATAAGCGCATGTAGGTACCTAGGAGGAGTTGCCCCGGAGGAAACGTGGACGGACAAAGGTAGCTGGTGCCGAGTGAGCAAGCGACATCACAGTGCCTGTGCCAGCCAGTGGATGGCATTATCCTATCAATTTGAATAAAGTCTATTTTTAGATCCTGGTGAAAATGAGGTGTGGAAAATGGGTCTACAGATGTGCATTCGTTTTGTTGTATGATGCACGTGAGGTAAGTAAGGAAGAAGGGTTGATGACAGGCGCATCTTTCGAGCTGTCCAAAATTATTTCTATGCTGCAAAAATATCTGAGGCCAATAATTTTCTATGGCTTTTCGGAAAGCGGATTGCTCGTTTTTTATTAAAAATCTCGACAGAAGTCAATGAAAAATGCCGGAATCTCTGAAAGAATCCCGGCCGAAATCAATTTATAAATGTCGTAAGGAATCTCCGGAAGAATCCTTGAAAAATATCTGAATGAATCTTGGCGAGAATCCTTAAAGGTTTTTTTATAGTTTTTATTAATGTGTATTTTTACTTAAATGCTAATTCTACACTCATCCCTAAAGGTAAAAATCAATAATAAAAATCGCTGGAAGAAGCCCGACAGAAACCTCTGAAGGAATCTAGAGAGAAAACCCAGAAAGAATCATTTTGGAATCCATGATGAAATCTGGGGACTGGTTCGTGAAAGAACTCGGAAGCAATCCCTAAGGAATATCATGAGGAATCGATTAAGCAATTCCTGATGGAATGAAAGAAAAAATTCCTGCATGAATACCGGAATAAATTTCTTAAGGAAGCCCAGGAAGGACCGAATTGGGAATGCCGGTTGAAATACTGAGAGTAATGGCGGTAGGAATTCCGAGAAAATCACGGAATAATATCCCAGAATTGATCCAGGGAGAAATCAGTGAAGAAATTCATGGAGGAGATTCCAGGAGACATTTGTAAAATATTTGTTACCGATAAATGCTAATAAACCAACCACAATATATAAAAAAAATCCGTGAGGTATTAATTAAATAATTCGGGGTGGAATCCCGGTAGTAATCTCGGGAGGAAACCCTATAGGAATCCCGGGATGAACCCCTGAAAGAATCCCGGCTGGAATTTTTAGAGAAATCATTTGAAGGACGAATACTGATAGGAAGCCCAGGAGAAATTCATAGTGAATTATCGGGAGGAATTGCCAAATAATCATGGAAAAATCCCTGCCTTTTATGTATATCAAGATTTACGTGGTATAAATTATGTACATCTTGTGCCATAATTTTAATTGGAAATGAATTGGACGATTGCGCTTGAACGGTTTGTTTGAACACGCCGTCTTAATGTCTCTTCACTGAGTCGATGTATTGACAACAGCAGTTTTATTTTTCACCTTGCCTAGAGCCACTCGTTTTGTTCTGATGGTTTTTTACTAATAATTTCTCAATCGGAATAGGTATGGCCAGATAAACATATTTGCAGAGAACTCCAAAATTGTACTTCTTTGTTGGGCTGCGATATTACCAAATCAAAACAAATATACTACAGCACTATCTAGTGATAAAATATCTAACTAGGGGTTATTTAAATAGAAGATTCACATCCGTATGAACAACTCCACCGAAGGCAACAACTCCAAATTTTAAACCATGGTCAAGAGGAAAAAAAACAATTTATTTTACTTTTGAAATTATACTCATACATCGCAGCCATATGTGATCTTTACAGCAACGTTTGCGCCAACTAGTGAGCCAATTTTGAAGTTAACTGTTCATCATGTATGAAGTATGGATCTTATGATGAACTTCTCACTTCTCAGACAGTATGCTGTAATATTGTGTAAGTCTACTACTCACTTCAAAAGTACTGTCCTTTAAATAGGACTCTTAGAAGTTATTAATTATTTCTAAAAGTACAAACAACATATCAATCAACAAATCCTTGCAATTAGATGTTAAAAGCTATTATTCCACGGTGGAAATTTTTACTCTATTGATAGAACATATTCAGATAGCTAAAGTCATTTGATAATTGAACTCTCCGATTTCCACAATATGAAAAATACGTTCAATATCAAATGCCAGTGAACCAGCAGTATAATTGCTATCGTGTATCTTTCAACGATAACCATCGCTACGCTTCAAGGAAGAACAATTTTATCTTCGCATATCGTGTTGGAGTATGTACACAAATACTGAAGTAACAGTAAGCACTTTAAGAGTGGGAAAGGTAGATGCAGTCTGTTTAGAATCAAGGTTTCACTTTACCCGATATTCATGAACACTGACTGGATGGAGGATTATATTAACCCTCAATTGCGCTTCTCTAACTAATATCCACCAAACTGGCCTACCCCTTATGGCTCTGTACAGCTATGTATGAGAAAGTATAAAAGTGCTTTGGGAATACTAAATATACTCATAGACTTGAACGTTCCATCGACTGGTTTGGCGTTGTTGCTATCTTCACAGCTCTCAGGGACATAGTGTAAACACAAAACCCGAAAATGAGTTTTATGAGTCTCGTCGCAGCAAGGCGCTATGAGCATTTCCTTTCCACCAAGTCCCCTTCCCACCCACGCCCACAACCAATTACCATGTATGCTTATCTAATAGATATTTTCTCCATTTCCCATGAAACTCCAACGCTTTCCTTCGACGATTGAGTCAACAAAAGACGCGGCACAATGCGGCGTCAAATCAACTGTGACCAAAGTGAGTTGAAGCACCATGCGGCTCCTCCGCGCGCGCGGTAAAGCGGAACCATATGTTTTGTTGATAGGACTTCCCACTCTCACCTCTTCCTTCTGCTCAATCCACGCGACCGCAACATAACCATAGGTACATACCTAGCTAACCCACAGCCAAAAGGCCAATATTTGTGTAGCCGTCATTTTTTGTGTCCATTCGCGAGCGTCATCATCGACAGCCAGCGGCCCTGTCAGCTGGGGGTACGACACGGTTTGATGTTCACCGTCGTCTCAACTCTCACCTTTTACCTATATGTGTAGATATACCAATTGGTGGAAAACCCCTTTTTCCCATACTCCTACCGGGAAATCGATAAAATATTAATATTTTCAACGTGTTTTTAGTGCTCATTTATGTATGGAGAGCGGTGCCTGCTGTGTCACAGCCTGTCGTCGTGGGTAGGAAAATGGGAACACGCTTGAAATGTGTGTCTCTCTCTCACTCCGTTGTTGGTGACTTTGTGGGATTTCACCGGTCTACCCAGTTACCCGATTTGTTTTTGCTTTCGATTCTACGATTCTACCTTGGCCGTGAGACTATTTAGACTTTGACATTTAAGCTTTGCAAGGCCCAGGTCAGTTTTGCGGCCGCGAAAACATGAGTCAATTGTATTTGATTTTTTTTCCATGTCAGCATAGTGAGATTGTTCATAAATTAGTGCTTACAGCGATAATAAAGACGTAAAGGTCAAATTGGGTAATCTTTTGGACTATTGGCTGTCGCTTCCGAATTCTATGTAAAAGGTCCTGGGTTCAATCAGTTACATCCTAGCATATATGACTTTTATAGCTTAGTGTTGCCGCAAATCCTTGAGGTTGATGAATAGGTGAAACGTTGGGGCCTGCATTGTTAGAGGACTTGCTGTATGGTGAAGATCTAGTCCGTTGTTGATTAAGTTGATAAATAGTTATGTGAGTGCACTAGATCAGTAGAAATGACTTATTAACTTCCCACAAACTTATTTGCTTTAGGTGGCAGGCAATGAAAGATGATTTGGGCTAGAATTTTGGCATTCAAAATAATGATCGCTTGGATGTTCTTACATTCTAAATGGTTGCCTTTCTTGTGGATGGTTCAGATTACCCCTTCATTCCACTTTTCCGATAGCCATTCAGTTTCACAGATTCTAATTGTCAACCAGTGCAGATGACCAACTTTTCTAGGCGCACCTTGATGAGTTCAATTGCATTGCCATCCTCATCAGTTGCTTTGTTGGTTTTAAGCTAGTGAATGTCACCCTTATCTTTCGCCAGCGTGGGAGTTGAATCATATCTGTCCTCTGCTGCACTGACGTATTTTTTTCTTCTTTGCCTACGTTCTCCACTCCATTCAGTTGTTGATCGAAGTGCTGCTTTCACCTTTCAAAAGCCTAACGACCATCCGTCAAGAGGCCTCCGTCATTATCTCTGCATATTCTGCTCGCAACACGAAGCCGATGCGAAATGTGTATTGAGCTTCTGATAAAACTGTCGTGTTTTTTTGGGAATGGCACAGCAGTTCCATTCTCTCGCTCTCCACTATTTCCAAGCGGTTTTTCTTCCCGAATAAGGGGGGCTGTCTTGGGGTCTGCTGTTCCTGTCTGCATCGTTCCCCGGTTTTTTTTTCGAATTTCCATGCTGCAGCATTACCTAGCATTATCACATTTTATGTACTCCTGTAGTTCTGTAGAGGGGGCACGTCAAGCTCGCACTCGTCTTGCAATGTTGTCCTTAGATTGTGTGAGTTTGCTGAAGTGACATCCGGTTGTTTCAGTTGCTCTAGGTACTAGGATGTACAAACCTTGGTAGTTTAGTGATCTCTAGGTATAACGATAAGGGAGATTGTGTTGGAAATAGCTGCTCCGCATGACCATGTTCTTGAAGGCGATGCCATTGATTTTTTTAAAATTCTTTTTGTATGTGAATTTTAACTAACTATGCAATTTCCTCACTATAAATAGGTCAATGTTTCCCAAACTTTTAGGAGGTATCGCCCCCTTAGAGCTTCAAAAAAATATTTTCGCCCCCCTAGGTGAGATTTTATTTTTTCTATAGTAGAAGGCTGAAACTGTGCTTAGCTAAAGCCTTCAAAAGCGCTACTATGGCAAATCTAACAGTGCCATTCAGTGCATCTAAATGTGTCACTCTCATTTCCATAAAATTGTTTTATAAATGCGTTGATTTTCCGCATTTGAAAAAAATAGTGAATTTCAATCGCATGTACTTACAAAAATATTGAGATTATGTTTAAGCCTACTTCTCAAACCGTTGTTTATTAACATTTATTAATCGAAATAGAACGAACTGTGAACACATATGAACACTCGATATTCCCAACCAGATGCTTTGTCATTGTTCTTTAAAGGACTTTATCAACAACTGAGAGTCAATGTTTGGTCACAAGTAGTCAAAAAAGACTGGTGGAGAATTTGAAAAAAAAAAAAAAATACAAACATATATTATGTGAAAAAAGGGAAAAATATCGGTGTGTTGCCGAGGGCTGAAAGTCTCGATAATAAACAAAAATAATAATAATAAATATCGGTGTATTTTCAAATGTAGTTACGTTTCTCCAAATCCACATCCAGATTCAAACCAACGAGCTTCATATAAATTTGAATGCTTTAAATGTTTTAAATAAATTATCAAATAAGGGAATATACAGCGTTCATGACTAAATTTAAATAGAATATTTAAATGGAGTTTTACGCAGAATTTTTGGAATGTATTCAAATTAACTTCAGTAAAGTTTGGAATTCCTTCGAGAAACTTCTCTGAAATATTTTTAAACACAGTTGTTTGTAAACATTGTGATACGAATTTCATCAGAAAAGTGTTCCGAAATTCGTCTGATATTCATGTTTTTGCTTGGAAATTCCATGAATAAGTCCGCCTACGAGTGGAAACGCATTTTGTCTCATCAATTCGCGAAATAAAAACTATGTTCTTTGCATAATTTTGACAAAAACTAATCACGATTCACGAATGTTCATTATAGGAGTTTCCAAATATATTTTGTTTAGATTTCCTGAATCACACAAACCCTTCAGAAATATGTGTAGCAGTCTTGTCTAGCAATTTTGCCAAAGAGCCCACATAAATACCAATAATTCTGTAAAATTAAGTCGATGTTTATGTTTAACACTCCCACTGCCATGCTATAAATCACTTACACCAACTGCCATGCCTCAAAACAGTGGGAACGGTATTTTTCAACTGCTAATATCTCAGCCGTTTTTTATCCGATTTGCAAAATTTTTGAAGCTATGAATATAAAATTTTCAAACTATGGATTTGACCAAAGTTCTATTTTTGAGTACTCAAAAACTCGGAGCAAGTACCTTAAAAAATACTGTTTTTCTGGAGCCATTCCGAATGTAAATTAGTTTCCACGCTTATTTTAATGTTGAATTGTCCATATTAATAAGCCAAAATTATTGCAAAGAAATATATGGAGATACTCATTATTTAAGACTATAAAATCTTCACAAAATTACGTATAATACAGAAAATTTGTATATTCGATTTGAACTTTGTATTCATCGCGACAACCCCTGTGTTTTATTGCTTAAAACCAATCACGTGCACATGAGAAATCTTTTTCCGAACGATTTTGAAAAATGTGAATCTCAGATACTACAAAATTTTCATAAAATCACGTATAATACAGGAAATTAGTATTTTCAGTTTGAACTTCACGTTCAACGCGACAATCTCCATGTTATATTGCTTGAAAACAATCACGTGTACATAAGAATACATTTACAGATAAATGAGGACAAGTGTGATTCATAAAAACTACAAAATCTTCACAAATTTGCGTGTAATACAGAAAATTTGTATATTCGGTTTGAACTTTACATTCATCGCGACAACCCCTGTGTTTTATTGCTTGAAAACAATCACGTGTAGATGAGAAAACTTTTTCCGAACGATTGTGAAAAGTGTGTATTTTAGGAACTACAACATTTTCACAAAACCACGTATATTACAGGGAATTTTTATTTTCAGTTTGAATTTTACGTTCATCGCGACAATCCCCATGTTATATTGCTTGAAAATAATCGCGTGTACATAAGAATACATCTACAGATAAATGGGGACAAGTGTGAATCATAAAATTTCAAAATCTTCACAAAATTACGTATAATACAGAAAATTTGTATATTCGGTTTTAACTTTACATTCATCGCGACAACCCCTGTGTTTTATTGCTTGAAAACAATCACGCGTAGATGAGAAAACTTTTTCCGAACGATTGTGAAAAGTGTGTATTTTAGGAACTACAACATTTTCACAAAACCACGTATATTACAGGAAATGTGTCTTTTCAGTTTGAACTTCACGGCCATCTCGACAACCCTTGTGTTTATTGCTTGAAAACAATCACGTGTACATTATAAAACTTCTTCCAATCGATTGTGAAAAGTGTGTGTTTTAGTAACTACAAAATTTTCACAAAATCACGTATAATACAGGGAATTCGTATTTTCAGTTCGAACTTTACGTTCATCGCGACAATCCTTGTGTTTTATTGCTTGAAAACAATCACGTGCACATAGGAAAACTTTTTCAAAGCATTTGTGAGAAGTGTGAATCATCAAAACTACAAAATCTTCACAAATTTACGTACAATACAGAAATGTTGTATATTCGGTTCGAACTTTACACTCATCGTGACAATCCTTGTGTTATATTGTATCAAAGCAATCACGTGTATATAAGAATAAATTTACAGATCACTGGAAACATGGATTCCTACAATTTTATTTCTTCTAGGCATTCCTACAGAAATTGTTTCAAGAATTGTTGAGAAAACTTTCCTGGGATTTCCTAAGTAATTCCTCGGACCTGGTGTGATGGTTAGTTAAAGCACAAGCATTTCACCCCGAGGACCTGGGATCAAATCCCACTTCCGAAAAAAACACACACAATGTGAGTTCTTCCTTCGGAAGGGAAGTAAAACGTGGGTCCCGAGATGAACTAGCCAAGGACTAAAATTCTTGTTAATACAGATAAAAAAAATCCTCATGGGATTGCTTATGAGATTCCTCATTGAATTTCTTCAGGAATTCATCCTGAGATCATTACTTCTGTGTTTATTTCAGGAACAACTGCAGGAATAATTTTAAAAATTCCTCCAAGATTTCCCCAGGAACTCTTTAAAGAATTTCTTTAGGACTTCCTCTTGGAATTCTTTCAGGAATTCCTCCAGGAATTAATCCAGTACTTTCTGCAGAAACTTTATATGGATTCCCTTAGGAATGCCTCTTGGAATTGCTTCCAGGATTCATCCTGGGGTTTCTACAGGAACGCCTGCAGGGATTCCTTCAGGAACTGCTACAGGGATTCATCCAAAAGTTCATCCACTCTTTCTAGAATTACTTCAGGATTTCTCCAAGAATTCCATCTGTGATTTATTCAGGAACTTATCATGGGATTTCTCCACGAATTTGTTCAGGAATTCCTCTAAGAATTCTCCCAGTGATTTCTCTGGGGATTGTTTCAGGGATTCCTCTAAAAACTCCTCCAAGAAATCCTACTGAAATGCCTCTAATTTTTTTATCATATTCCTCTAGGAATTCCTTCAGAAATGCTTCCAAGAATTCTTGTAGAGATTCCTCCAGGAGTTTCTCCAGAGATTCCTCAGGAAATCCCTACACGCTTTCCTCTAGGGTATCTTCCAGAAACTCCTCCAGGAATTTCTCCAAGGCTTCACTCGGGAATTCCTTCTGTAATTCTTTCTGGAACAACTTATTTTAAAAATTCCCCCAGTAACTTTTCTTAGGATTCCTTCAGGATTTTCTCCTTGATTTCTTGAAGGAACTCCTCCAGGTATAAATTCAGTACTTCCTTCAGGAACTGTTTAGGGATTCTCTTGGGAATTCCTTGGGATTCTTCAGGAATTCCTCTAGAGTTTTCTTCAGGAACTGCTTTAGGGATTCCTCCAAGAATTCCATCAGGAATTCCTACAGGATTTTTTCAGTAATTATTCAGGGGATTCCTCCAAGGGTTTTTCCAGATACTCCTACGGGAATTCCTCCAAAGATTTCTCCAGGAGTTTATTCAAGGGTTCCTCCAAGAATTCCACTACGAATTCTCCTCGGCATTCTTCCAGGAATTTATTCAGGGATTTTCCAAGGATTCCAACTTGGATTCATGAAGAAAATTTTCCAGGGTTCTTTTCAGCGATTCCTTCAGAGATCCCTCCTGATATTCCTCCAGGAATTCAGGCAGGCATTCCTCAAATATAGGAAAATTCTCCATAAAATTCACCAGGAATTGATCTAGAAATTCCTCCATAAATTCTGTCATAAATTCATCCAAGAATTTCTCTATGAAATCCTTCAGGGATCCCTTCAAAAATTCTTCAAGGATTATCTCTAGGAATACCCTTTGAAATTTTTCCAGGGATTCCTTCAGGAATTCTTCCAGATTTTCCTCCAGTAATTGCTGCAGCGATTCTTTCAGGAATTCTGCAAAGAGAATTCTTCCAGAAACTTCTTCGGGGATTTCTGCACGAATTTCTCTAAGGATTCCTCCAGGGATTTTTAAAAAATTCCCTTGAGGTTTTCTTCATGAATTCCTCCGGAAATTCCTCTAGAAATTCCTCCAGGAACTTTTCAAGATTTTTACAAATTTTTACAAAAAAAATCGCCCAGAGTTTCTTTTGAGATTCCTCCATAAATTCATCTAATATCTATTTCATCAAATGATTTCTCTAGGGGATTCCTCCAGGTAAGCTTCCAGATATTCCTCCAGAAATTCTTTCAGAAATATCTCCAGGAATTCCTCTAGGATTTAGTCTAGGAATTGCTCCAGGAACTCCTGCAGGAAAATCTCCAGGAAATGCCCCAGGAATTTCTTCAGGAGTTGATACAAAAATTGCTCTTGAACATTCTTCAGAAATTATGTCAGCAATTTCTCCAGGAAATCCTTTAGGAATTTCTTCAAAAATTCTTGCAGGAAATTCTCCAGGAATACCTTAAGGATTTTTTAGGGAAACCTTCAGGCATTTCTCCAGGAATTACTCCAAATATTGTTTCAAGAATTGTTTCAATGATTCCTCTTGGGATTTCTCCATGAATTTCTCCAGGGCGTTTCTCAAGAATTCCTCCAGGAAATCTTTCGAAGATTCCTCCAAGAAATACTTTAAAGATTCATCCAGGAAATCGTTCAGAAATTCCTCTAAGAATCTTCTAGGGATTTCTTCAGAAATCCTTTCAGGATTTTTTTCCAGGGATACTTTTAGGAATTCCTCTAGAAATTCCTGTAGGAGTTGCTTCAGGAATTCCTCCTGGGATTTCTCACAAATTTCTCTAAGGATTCCACTAGGCAATAGTTCAGTAATTCCTTCGAAAATTTTTCCAGGAATCCCTTCAGAAGTTCCTCTAGAAAGTCCTTCAGGAATTTCTCAAGGGATTTTTTCAGAAAAACAAATTTTCCAGATTTCCTTTAGAGATATCTCCAAAAATTCATCCAATAATTCTTTCAAGAATTTCTCTAGAGATTCATCCAGGAATTCTTTCAAGGATTTCTCCAACACTTCTCACAGGAATTCTTCTAGGAATTCCTCCAGGCATTCCTTCAGGATTTTATCAAGGAATTTCTCCAGGAACTCCTCCGGGAATAACTCCAGGAATTTCTTCAGGAATTCTTCCAGGAAATGCTCCTGGACATCTTGCAGATTTCAGATTTTTCCAGAGATTCTTCCGGGAAATTCTTCTAAAATTCATCCAGGAAATCCTTCAGAAATTCCTCTTAGGATTCTTCCAGGAAATCCTTCTGAAATTTCTCAAGGGATTTTTCTAGAAATTTCTCCAGAAATTCCTTCCAGAATTCCTCTGGATATTTCACCAGGAGTTGCTCTAAGAGCTTCATCAGGTATTTATCCAGGAATTGCTACTGGGTCTCATCCAAGAATTCCTCAGGTGGTTACGCCAGGAATTCATTTAAAAGTTGCTCCATGCATCCCTTCAGGATTCCCTCTAGAGATTTTTTTCAGGAATTGCTTCAGACATTCCTCCAGGAATTCCTTCACGGATTACTCCAAGAATTTCTTCAGAGGTTCCTTCAGTAATTCCTCCAAGACTTTCTCTAGGAATTTCTTAAGAGATTTCTTCAAAAACTTTTCTAGGGATCCCTCCCATAATTCTTTCAGGATTGTTTAAGAAATTACTCCAAGGAACCCTCATGAAATTTATATAGGATTTCTTCTAGGAATTCCTTAAGAGATTTCTTCACAAATTTCTCGAAGGACTCCTCCCAGAGTTTATCCAATAATTCCTCTTGATATAGTTTTAGATAATACTCCAGGGATTCCTTCGGAAATTCTTACGGCATTTTTCCTGGAAGTCTTCCAGGGATTGCTCGTGGAATTCTACAAGTGATATCTTCAGAAATTCCTATCAGGTTCTTTTCAAAAATGTAGTAAGAAGTTCCTTCAGAAATTTCAGAAATTCTTCAGTCATCTTTTGCAGGGATGTACTCACGAATTTCTCCAGGATTATTTGATATTTTTTTTATTATTTCAACAATTTCTGGAGGAATTTATGCAGCGAATAGTATTGGAAGATAATTCAATAAAGATGCATACAAGAACCAGGAAATTATCCAAGGATTCTTTCAGTAATCCCTCCAGCAGTTTCCAGAAGTTTACTCAGCGATTCCATTAGTAAATCTTTCAATAAGCGAGACTATAAGTCCTCCAGGAAATCTTCCAAGCAACACACATGCCTCAAAAAAGTCACGGCAGGGCAGGTTTTAGATTATGAAGAAATCACAGTGACTTATTATAAACTTCTAGACACTTACATGCTAAAAGTGCTTTCATACATTTCTCCAGGGAATCCTTCAGGAATTCACCCAGGAAAGAATCTTTCGGAATTCTTCCATGAATTCATCCCGAAATTTCTCTCAAAAATGCAGCAGGAATTCCTCCAGGAAATTCTTCTCAAATTCTTCCAAACATTTTTCTTTGAATAAACTCTAGGATTTTTTAAATTCTTCTAAGGATCCTTCTGGAAATACGTTCATTGACATTTCTTTAAAATTATGCTCTGACGTTAGTGCATGCAGTATATGGGTATATAATACCACCTTTAGAGAGATTCCAGCAAGGATGTACTCGGAACAATAAGACTGAAGGTTATTTCAAAATAATTATACAAAGAGGATGCCGCTACGAACGTTGTGTTTTCACCAAAAATAAAACAAAATCTGTATTTTACGTAATTTTGTGAAGATATTGTAGTTCTAATAGTTCCTCATTCTCACAATCATTCTGAGATTGTATTCTTATGTACTTGATTATTTTCATGCAAAAAAGCAATAAGGTTGTCAGATCAATGCTGAGCTCGAACTTAAAATACATTTATCTTGTACTATACCAGTGCAGTGGTTTACCAGGGGGGAATTCCCCCATAGGGGGGAATTTCGTTCTTTCATGCGGGGAATTGCCAATTCAAGAATATTATCTTATGATTTTATCTAAAGAACAAAAAAACAATTTTCAACATTGAAAATTTTCAGTGTATCGTGAATCATCGTCGTCAAAATGTTAGTGTATACTCTCAGAAAAAAATCATGTAAATTTAAGTTCACTTGAATGCACATAAAAGGAGCGGCCCGTTTGACACTAATTTACGTCTTCTATCACAAATGAAGTCGAGCTAGCAACCGCTAGAGCTGAAGCGAGAGATAAAACATGTGGAAGTAAAACCCTGTATTTCACGTAATTTTTTGAAGATTTTGTAGTTTTCAAGAATCATACTTATCATGCGCATGTGATTGTTTAAAAAAATAATACACAGGGGTTGTCGCGATGAATGTTGAGTTCCAACCACAAATACAAACTCCCTGTATTATACGTAAAACTGTGAAAACTGTGCAGTTTTTATGATACACATTTCACATTCGAATTAAAAAAAGTATTGTTATGCACATATGATTATTCTCAAGCAATAAAACACAGGGGTTGTTACGGCAAATGTGAAATTCGAACCGAATATATTTATTTTCTGTATTATACGTAATTTTGTGAGGATTTTGTATTTTTTTACGATTCACACTTCTCACTTTCGCATTGAAAAGTATTCCTATGTACACGTGATTGTTTTCAAGCAATAAAACACTAGGGTTGTCGCGATGAATACCAATTTCAAATCGAATATACAAATTTCCTGTATTATACGTGATTTTGTGAAAATGTTGTAGTTCCTAAGATACACACTATTCACAATCGTTCGGAAAAAGTTTTCTCGTGAACACGTGATTGTTTTCAAGCAATAAAACACAGGGGTTGTCGCGATGAATAGAAAGTTCAAACCGAATATACAAGTTTTCAGTATTGTACGTAGTTTTGTGAAGATTTTGTAGTTTTTATGATTCACACTTGTCCCCATTTATCTGTAAATGTATTCTTATGAACACGTGATTATTTTCAAGCAATATAACATGATTGTCGCGATGAACATAAAGTTCAAACTGAAAATACGAATTTCCTGTATTATACGTGATTTTATGAAAATTTTGTAGTTTCTGAGATTCATACTTTTCACAATCGTTTGGAAAAAGATTTCTCATGTGCACGTGATTGGTTTCAAGCAATAAAACACAGGGGTTGTCGCGATGAATACAAAATTCAAATCGAATATACAAATTTTCTGTATTATACGTAATTTTGTGAAGATTTTATAGTCTTAAATAATAAGTATCTCCATATATTTCTTTGCAATAATTTTGCTTTATTAATATGGGCAATTCAACATTAAAATATGCGTGGAAACTAATTAATATTCGGAAAGGCTCCAGAAAAACAACATTTTTAAGGTACTTGCTCCGAGTTTTTGAGTACTCAAAAATAGAACTTTGGTCAAATCCATAGTTTGAAAATTTTATATTCATCTAGAAGGCTGGGAAAATTCATAGCTTCAAAAATTTTGCAAATCGGATGAAAAACGGCTGAGTTATATCAAGTTGAAATTACCGTTCCCACTGTTTGGGAGGCATGGCAGTGGGAGTGTTAATAGTCTCAGCATTTTTTATTATCCTAGACAAAACTTGAACTGTAAGCTTGAATGTCGGGGAGTTTTTATGATTCAGTACACATTCTCGACTTGTAATTCAATACTTTTGATGTTTTCCAATCATTGAAAAAATCGCCCTCTTTTTTAGTATTTTCGCCCCCCAATTTAGATTTCTCACATTTTCGCCCCCTTGGGCCTGATTTTCGCCCCCAAGGGGGCGATTTCACTCACTTTGGGAATCACTGCTTTAGGTGAAACCAATGATTTGGTTGCCTTTTTCGTAGTCAGATAGTGGCGCTGAACTTTTTTATCGTCGATCACCTGTCAGTGACAAAAAAAAAACGGCGAAAATTCGGGATTTTTCCAGGAATTTCTGTAAAAAGTCATGAAATGGAATTACAGGAAGAAAAGTTCTGGTAAAATATGGTTATAAACACTATTAGAAGAACTAGCCACAGAAGTTCATTGTCGCGACAGTTCGTGTGACTAACATCTAGTTTGCCACACCCTTACATCGTCAGTAGCGGTACTAGAAGTGTCAAGAAAATTTTGTTTATCAAAACAAAAGATCCTTTACAAGATCGACACATATAAACAACCAATTATTACAAATAAAGTTGTTAATATCATTATATAAGAAAAGTGACTACAGCGCCTTTGGAGTTCTATTGTATTTCTTTTCAAACACTTCACGAATTTAACACTTGTTCATATAATTTTGGTCAAATGCAAAAAAAAAGAATGATGAAAAAAAAAACCTTTGCTGGAATATTGGAATATTTCTTTACTGGATACACTTTAGCAATACCCTTGGCAATACCTAAAGAAGTGCTAGTTGAATTTTATTTTGTTTTTGAATAATTTCTACTAAAATACTCGCTGTCCCCGGAAAACTTTGCCTTGCCTACTGCGTTTTTTGACGTTCCAAATGTATGTCCTCGTTCACTATATATAAAATATAAACTGATAGGCCCATAGCCGAGGCGGTAAACGCACGGGTATTTAGCATGACCATGCTGAGGGTGACGGGTTCGATTCCCGGTCGGTCAAGGATCTTTTCGTAAAGGAAATTTCCTTGATTTCCTTGAGCATAAAGTATCTTCGTGCCTGCCACACGATATACGCATGCAAAATGGTCATTGCCAGAGGAAGCTCTCAGTTAATAACTGTGGAATTGCTCACTAAGCTGAGATACAGGCTTTGTCCCAATGAGGACGTTACGCCAAGAAGAGAGAGAGAAACTGATGATAAGTCGATTGTTTGGTGAAACTGATTATGTTTGGCTACGCAGTCATTTATTGAACACACGACTTTCTTTATTTGCCCGACGTTTCGACATGGGTTTTGTGTCTTCCTCAGGGGGTACTGTAATTTTACAAATATTCTAATTGTAAAAGCATGTACCTAAACCGATAATCAGACACAAATGCCACATAAGTGGTCAAGTGTCTTTTATAAATATTAATGATAATAATAAACCGTTAAACCCGACAGTTATAGTTAGACCAAACATAGGACAAATAGCGATACAAATATTGTAAATTCAAACAATTAGACATAAACACAAACAATTAGAATATATGTAAAATTACAGTACCCCCTGAGGAAGACACAAATCCCGTGTCGAAACGTCGGGTAAATGAAGAACGTCGTTTGTTCAATAAATGACTGCGTAGCCAAACATAATCAATAAATCATATATTTTCTCGAAATCTTTCAATTTCTCCATTTTTTTGCCCCATATTATTCTTGTTTAGGTGACAGAACAAAACAGAGATGACCATACTCGGACATTCCGTTAGCGAGTTTTGCGCCGTCCCACATACGCCATTGTATTCTTATATATATTTTTTTTAACAAAACCTTGGGTGAACCTCATAGAAATTATAATGTGGAAGCATCCTTACAGATTGTGCATGAAAAGTCTTCACCATAATCTGCAGGTTTAAGAAGGCCGGATCTAGAGGCACGTTATTCTCCATTTGGGACATTTGTGCCATCGCCATAACAATAGCCTCCCCAGCCAGCAATTTGGTTGCTATATCGAAAATGCAACTGAAATTGTCACACATATATAGCACCAAAGAAATCGTATTCAATGCACGAAACAGGCATATACATACTAAAGTGGAGGCCATATCGAAACATATATACGATTACTGCGATTCCATCCAACATAATTTACGATTTCTTGAAAAATTTCTACGATTTCGCTGATTTTATCCGTCTAAATATACGATTATGCATGATCTTATTACGATTGAGAGTACCAATATACCACTCAAGATTTTCAAATAAAAAAAAACAATTGGTGTTCAATGGGAATCGAGCTTAGGTTCTTTGATTGAGAACTGCGCGTTATCTCTATTGGCTATATTGCCAAGTTGAAAATAGAGAGTTCAAAGTGAATGGCATGAAACAAATAAAAATTAGCATAGTACGGTGCGAGACTTGTGGTGGGAGCATTGTTGTTGTGCATTGAGTAGCACCAGTGGTGCCGTGCAAGAGGCCCGGAATTCACATCGTTGTTGGAATCTATACACCACTTATTGTAAGTCATCTGCTAGTATGAAAACCTATATATTTGGTTGAAGTTATTGCTACCATGGTTGAAATGTGTCAAAAACAACAAAAATACAAATTTGTGATGAGTACCATTTTTTCTTTTTCTCCATCATACAAATATGTAAACAAAACCATTTACGATTTCCGAGATTAAGATTCGACTATTAAAAGTGCAGTAACAATCATATGCGACTGTAAAAATGAATATACGATTTCTACGATTTCATTCACTTGGTATACGACGCAAGTGTGACGCAAACGATCAATATGCAACATTGTTATAGTTGCATACGATTTCACCAATTTTCATCATACCTTTAGGTAGCAAGCTCGATTTAGCAGATTCATATACGATGTGAAGCGACGATTTCGACGATTCAAAGAAATCATATATACGATGCTAGCGAACTTGCAGCTTGACACTAAGAATGTTTGTTTTTTTTCACGATTCTATCCGATTCTGTGCGATCCTACCGATAGTATCTCGCACCTTTTATGATCGGAGACGACTATATCAAACAAAATCGCAATTGAAATTTAATTTAGAAAGAAATGCGATTTTACGCAATCATTGTCAACAAATATACATATTATTATACAATTCTGATTCAATATATGAAAATATACGATTTTTTCCACACAATGATTTACGATATGTGGTTGGCTGGGGAAAAGGACCTGAGGGAAAAGGAAGGAAATAAGGATAAGGATGGGGATAAGGACCACCGCCAGCTAAGAGTTGTGTCCAGCTTGGGCACTGTTATCCTTCTGACTTCAGCTAGATTGAGGAGGTACGACCCGAGCGTCTGTTCACCAAGGAGGTGCGGCTCAAACAGCGTCTGTTCTGGCATCCAGCGGCTGAGTAAGAAATGCTGCATCACGCCCAGCTAGATCCAAGGTGGTAGCCCCATCAGCGTGGTCATCCCAGTGTTGGTTGGGACGTTAAACAAAACTGGAACGATGGCCCTCCGGTGAGACAGGAGTGTTGGCGTAGGCCCAATAAGCCACCCGTAAAAATCCCCATTGTGAATAACATAGGAGAAAATACGACTCGATACAATCGGCAAAGACCCACGCGACGAAATAAGGACTACGATTGGAAACTTGGAACATGGAGTTGCAAGTCACTACACAGCAAATAATTTTGTAATATCCAGGCGTGTAATTTCTGGTGACGTATCCAATTTCGAACGTAATTTCGCTCTGTTGCATCGTTTTCCAACTATTATCACACTCACCATGTACACCCTGGTTGGCACTGGAAAGTGTCAACAAACACATTCCAGCAGATACCTAGAAGCAGTATCATATTTACCACCTACCTTCTAAACTCGGTGGAATAGCCGAGAGGTAAGGGATATGCCTCACAATCAGCGGATCAGTGTACGAATCCGTGCCAATATTTTTCTTATATATGATTTTTCCATAGCTCTGGTTCTAGCGATTGCTAGACCTTACTTTCAAGCTGGGCGGCTATTTTGCAGCGTGGAAAGAATGTAATTTGTACACCACTTTTACGACGCGACTGATGTGCTGCGAAAATGATGTGATATTACAAGAATGTGTTTGCTGTGTAGGTTTCGCAGGATGTGACAGGATAATCTACGACGAACTACATCCCCGCAACTTCGACATCGTGGCGTTGCAGGAACTTTGTTGGACTGAACAGAAAGTGTGGAAAAGCGGGCATCGAGCGGCTACCTTCTACCAAAGCTGTGGCACCACTAATGAACTGGGAACAGGATTTATAGTGTTGGGCAAGATGCGACAACGTGTGATCGGGTGGCAGCCGATCAACGCAAGGATGTGTATGTTGAGAGTTAAGGGCCGTTTCTTCAACTACAGCATCATCAACGTCCGCTGCCCACACGAAGGGAGACCTGATGGCGAGAAAGAAGCGTTCTACGCGCAGCTAGAGCAAACATACGACGGTTGCTCGCCGCGTGATGTGAAAATCGTTGTCGGCGACATGAACGCGCAGGTAGGAAGGGAGGAAATGTACAGACCGGTAATCGGGCGAAACATCCTGCACGTCGTATCGAATGATAACGGCCAGCGATGCGTAAACTTTGCAGCCTCCCGTGGTAAGTATGGTAGTCTGAAGCACCTTCTTCCCTCGCAAAGATATCCACAAAGCCACCTGGAGATCACCAGACCATCAAACAGAAAACCAAATCGACCACGTTCTAATCGACGGTAAATTCTTCTCGGATATAACCAATGTTCGCACATACCGCAGTGCGAATATAGATTCGGATCACTACTTAGTCGCTGTATGCATGCGCTCAAAACTTTCGACAGTTACCACCACGCGTCGAAGTCGAACGCCGCGGCTCAACATCGAGCAGCTGCGTAGCGTAGAAGTGGCTCAAGACTACGCGCAGCAGTTAGCAGTGGCCCTACCAACGGAAGAACAGCTTGGCGCAGCTACACTTGAAGATGGCTGGAGGGACATCCGATCCGCCATAGGTAGTACCTCGGCTACAGTACTAGGCTTCGCGACTCCGAATCACAGAAACGACTGGTACGGTGGCGAATGTGATCAGTTGAAAAACGAGAAGAATGCAGCATGGGTGAGAATGCTGCAACACCGTACGAGAGCGAATGAGGCACGTTACAGACAGGCGCGGAACAGGCAGTCTTCCGGATGAAGAAGCGCCAGCAGGAAGAACGTACCGCGCTAAGGACACACGAAAGTTCTACGAGAAGCTGTACCGCTCGCGCAGAGGCTTCGTGTCACAAGCCGACATGTGCCGAGATAATTACGGAAATATTCTCACGAGCGAGCGTGAGATGATGGACAGGTGGCGGCAGCATTACGATGAGCACCTCAATGGAGACGTTGCAAGTACCGAAGGTGGCGTGGTAACAGAAAGACTTCCGGCCCCTGACCTCCAAGAGATTGAGGAGGAGGCTAGCCGGTTGAAAAACAACAAAGCCGCTGGAGCAGATCAACTACCAAGCGAGCTTCTAAAATACGGTGGAGAAGCACTGGTGAGAGCACTACACTGGGTCATTACCAAGATTTGGGAGGAGGAAGTATTACCGGAGGAATGGATGGAAGGTATCGTGTGTCCCATCTACAAAAAGGGCGACAAGTTGGATTGCGGGAACTACCGCGCGATCACACTACTGAGCGTTGCCTACAAGATACTCTCTCAAATTTTATGCCGCCGCCTATCACCGATTGCAAGAGAGTTTGTGGGACAATATCAGGCTGGATTTATGGGTGAACGCGCTGCAACAGACCAAATGTTCGCTATCCGCCAGGTGTTGCAGAAATGCCGCAAATACGACGTGCCCACACATCACTTGTTCATCGAATTCAAATCGGCGTATGATATAATCGATCGAGACCAGCAATGGCAGATTATGCACGAATACGGATTCCCGGATAAACTGATACGATTGATCAAGGCGACGATGGATCGAGTGATGTGCGTAGTTCGAATATCACTCTCAAGTCCTTTCGAATCTCGCAGAGGGTTACGGCAAGGTGATGGTCTTTCGTGCTTGATGTTCAATATTGCGTTAGAGGGTGTAATAAGGAGAGCGGGGATAAACACGAGTGGAACGATTTTCACGAAGTCCGTTCAGCTGCTTAGTTTTGCTGATGATATTGATATTATAGCTCGTAAATTTGAGACGATGGCGGAAACGTACATCCGACTAAAGAGTGAAGCCAGGCGAATCGGATTAGTCATTAATGTGTCGAAGACAAAGTACATGATGGCAAAGGGCTCTAGGGAGGAATCACCGCGCCCGCCACCCCGAATTCATATCGACGGTGATGAAATCGAGGCGGTTGAAGAATTCGTGTACTTGGGCTCACTGGTGACCGACGACAACGACACCAGCAGAGAAATTCAGAGGCGCATTGTGGCAGGAAATCGTGCCTACTTTGGACTCCGCAGAACTCTACGATCGAATAAAGTTCGCCGTAACACGAAGTTAACCATCTACAAAACGTTGATTAGACCGGTCGTCCTCTATGGGCACGAAACATGGACATTACGTGCAGAGGACCAACGCGCCCTTGGAGTTTTCGAACGGAAGGTGTTGCGTACCATCTACGGCGGAGTGCAGATGGAAGACGGGACTTGGAGAAGGCGAATGAACCACGAGCTGCATCAGCTGCTAAGAGAACCAACCATCGTCCATACCGCGAAAATCGGAAGGCAACGGTGGGCGGGTCACGTCATCAGGATGTCGGATAGCAACCCACTAAAATGGTACTCGAGAGTCATCCGACCAGTACAAGAAGACGTGCTCAGCGAGCTAGGTGGGTCGATCAATTGGAGAACGATTTGCGGACCCTTTGCAGAGCCCGGAACTGGAGACGCACAGCCATGGACCGAGTGGAATGGAGGCGGCTACTATGTACAGCAGAGGCCTTAGCCTGATCGGTAAGGATCGGTAGGCAAGATTAAGATCTTTACAATCACAGCACAAAATTTGTTCGACTGTAGTTTTTGGAACAATGCTTTGGAAAATAATCACGTGAATTGACAAGAAAATGTTGGTCGTAGAAAGAAGTCTACACATTTCTATTTTTTGTATACTTGTACAATCGGGTCTCCTATAAGACGCTGCCACCCACTTTACGCCCATCATAATCCCCGCGTTGTCTTTTATCCAATTTAGTTCATTTTCGGTATGTGACTAGCATCGGCTATAACACAGCCTTACTACAGGCAAAAAATCAACTGGATCGGATGCAAGACAGCTGAGAACTTACAGTGGGCGTAAAGTGGATGGCAGCGTCTTTTAGGAGACCCGACTGTATTATCAATAAAAGTACACTTTCACTACAAAAGAATCGCAAGCTAGATCGCGAGAGTATTATCTGAACTGAACAATTTCAGGGTGTTGTTGGTTCGAATTTTCATACTTCAGACTTTTTTCTCTGGAACATATGTTTGATCAACAGCGTTGCTTTATTTGATAGTAACTATTCACCTGTGTAATCGAAAGATGCATTTTACTTTCGAATGTATTAAAAAATAACCTTCAATCTTTATCCTTTTATACTGAAATATGGATCACATTATTAACACGAAGCTCACATTGCAAGGGCATGTAATCTTGTCCTGTAACACATTTTTGATTTTGTTGTTTTGTACATTCCGCAAGTGAACCCTTTTTCAACCATAACAAAACCTACCTCTTTTTGTACACTCTCTTCATCTACTTGGCTCTCCGACCTACCGCCCTCGAAATTTGTCCAATCCCCTTGCTCTCGTACAAACGGCAGCGTAACCCACACAAATCATTACCGTACAAACCAGCCGCCCTGTCTGTTTGTAATAAATCGTACAATAATTTTTCCCTCATTTTCGATTCATATTGCAGAGAGTTCAGAAATAGCCCTCGGTCAGCAGAACACCGAGGTGGGCCCATCATCAGCTGCACCAAGCACAGCTAGAGGAGCAGCAAACACTCTCACCACACAGTTTATGGATTTTGATTTGGCTTTGAATTCGGCGGCCGATCGAGGCGGGATCTATCTCGCTGCTCTCCTCTGACAAAAGTTCAGCTACTGGATCATCTCTTCGATCATCGGGGACGGACAGACGAACCGTGATCTGCGCGGGTGAGGCGGTGAAGAGTTCAGCGGTTGGCTCGCGCAGTTCTAGACTATTTCGGCACCGATCCAGACGGGCAGTCCTTCGGCGGTTCTGGATGAGTCGGATCGTCGTAGATTTGGTGCATGCAGTGACGAATGTTCTACCTACGACGGTATCATCGCTAAGGTGACGAGTGTTCGTGAAGAGGTCAGGTCAGTCTAGTAAGTGAACTAGGCATAAAGAAGGGCGTACCCATTCGCCAGTAGTGTTCACGGTCAGTGGTTGGTGTGGCCTTGAAAATCTGAAGGGCGTCAAAGGGGAAAACAAAGGAAATAAATCCGAGTCATCGGTTATTGTGGGGATTACACGTGGTCTCGTGGCCGAAGTGGTCGTAGAAGAGAGGCCGTCAAAGTGTGGCGATGACGAAGGTGACGACGCAGTGAAGGTGACAAATGGGATGTCTGGGTGCATATGAAAGTGATTTTTTTTCTGGTGCATATAATTGAGTGGTAGAGAAGACGTAATTGGATTGAAAAACGGCGTGAATAGATGTGGGAAGTGTTTGAAAAAGAATAACAAGAATATCCTGAGAAGAGTTAGTGAACCATGTTGAAAAGTAAGTTGAATTTTAGCGGCGGATATCAGGGGAAAGTATTCGATGTTGCGTATCAATTACCAAATAGTCTCAAACGGTTTGAAATAGCTATGACCAGAAACCGTTCTAAAACCATATTTTAGTATTCGTTACTTCTATGTGGAAGTTTCCCAATAGTACCTTTCAGTAGTATTAGTGGTAGTGTTGATTGCACTAGTTTTAATAAAGTAAACATGTGACACGACTGATAAAAAGTGATGCCAAAGTGAGCTCAGTACACCAACGTACGGCGAACGGTATACTCAAGAGCTCACTTGGCACTTTATGTATTGCAAAAATCTTGAATTCAAACCTGCAATAGGGAATCGGTTACCATATAAAGCATAGTGCTCTCATTTTCATCTCACTGAAAACAAAGTATTGAAGCCCTTTTTTGTTTCTTATTTTTGTTAGAAGTGAGCACGAATGAAAACAAAAAGAACAAAATCAATCAGTACCGAAATCGCTGGTTTTCTGTTAGGATGAATTTGGGCGTTTTTCTTTGCTGATAGGTTTTGTTTGATTTTTATTAGGTTTACGACATAAGTTGGTAAAACTCACAGTTTTATTACAACTATTATACAAAATCATTGATGTAAGGTCTTAAAGCACACTTTAAGCTACCCGCATAAACCAGAGTAAATCAAACTCTCGAATTTGTAATCCCGCTGGCATTCATTCTGACCACATTATACCTCTCTTGTAAATTTGTGATTGCTATAAACTGGCCATTATTCTGCCTAAACTCTCAACAGATGGCGTTCCGTTCGATAAGTAACGACATCAGTTGATGGCAAAGCAGAAACTATGTAAACACTGACCATCCGTGTAGGATATTGTAGATTATAGGTTTTATAATGGTCATGAAGCAAGCTAGTAAGTATATTACGGTCGTTATAATAGTAAACTTGATTTAGTTCAATTTTCGCTAATAATGGTCGTCATTATATTTTCTCTTCTATTATCTATTCTAATTTACAGCTTTTTTGTCCAAAGAATATCTAAATCATGTATGAAACCGAACAGGGGTCTCCAGTAAGCCTAGTAGTTAAGGCAATCTGGAGACGGCGGGTTAAATTTCCGTTCCGATCGGTAAAGTTTTCTCGACTCCCTGGGTATAGTATATCATTGTACTTGCCACATAGTGTACACATTCATGCAATGGCTGGCCCTTTTATTAATAACTGTGGAAGTGCTCAAAGAACAATAAGTTGAAGAGAGATATACCATGTTCCAGTGAGAACGTCGAGCCATTAAGAAGAAGAAGGAGATGGAACCATATTTCGGTGTGATGTTGATTTTTGTCATCACACGAATAACTCAAAATTTTATTTTTGTTCTAGTCGAAATGTCTGGAAACTTCTCCGTAAGAACAAACTTAGTTCACAAAGAACAGACATCCAGGTTAGAACAATTTTCATTCAGAAAGCTGTATAAGGATTTGAATCTTCACTTGAGTAAGGTTGCAAACCAATACACGATGAAAACACTAACGCCGCCAAACACCATATTGCCGCAGTCACGTGAATTGACCAATCCAAATTCCTGTGTGGTAGTGGTTTGTGTTCAGATCTCCCGTGTTAATATATCTGTAAGAACTTTGTAAACATCTTTTGTTCTCACTTATATGGATAGGCTTGCATTAGGTTTCGTGAGATAAAATTTGGAGAACTCAATTGAAACATGTCAAGTGGTGAATTAAATTAGTATGGGAAATTAACCGATTGCAGCGCCACGATGTTGCCACTTGTGTTGCCGATTTCAAATGGCCGCTAAATTCCTTACACAGTTTCGGAACTGGACTTGGATGTCTGTTCTCTGTGCTTAGTTCAACGAAAACGAACACATACACCCATAGAGTTGGCTCAATGTTAGTGAAATGCCAAGTTTCCCTTTATGATCTGTAGAAACCTTATGCTTTCATTCCCCTAATTTTAACAAAAGAGAGCTACAGTTGATTAGTCTGCGTCGTCGTCTACGAATCCTAAGGTCGAAGGTTCGATGTTGGCTGTAGGCAGACTTTTTAATTTTTTTAAGGAAAAGTCGAGAAATCTTGTCTGACATTTTTCTGATTTTGTAATATCTTAACAAGTTACTCAGCGAAACAAAAATTAACTATTGATCTGTCCCAAGAGCAAACTTATGTGTCTCCGATGGATTTTCGGCCGCTGAATTCGAATCTGGGCTCAGATTTGGTCCAGCACGTCACAGTTTGGTGCTATATCCTAGGCTATACCTCTATTTATAGGGTTAAATATTCGATTTTGGGCTTTTTGACTGCAAGCCAAAAGGCATGAAAATATTTGTTTAAGCAATTACAAGGTAAATTATAAGGGTATGCAGTATGGGATTTTTTCAAAGCGGAACGAAACGAAACGATATGTGAAATTTTAGATGAAATGCGGTACGAAACGAAACGAAATTCAAAAATGTTTCGTGAGATCGATACGAAGTCCGAATTCACTCGGTATTTTTCGAAACGAAACGAAATTTTCGAAAAAGTTCCGCGGAATTTTGCAGTTATATCAAATTGATCAGGAAATGGATGCTGCGTGTTTGATTTTTTTTTCTAGCAGTGGCGTGGCGGTGTTTCTGTTAAGTCTCATCTTCAAGACTTCATTTTCTACAGTTCCATTTATAAATTTGTTGCTGGGGCTGCCGCTTTTCTACCGTTTCTCACTTCTAACCCGACATTGGATTTGTGTTCGGTAAGCTTAAATGTTAAAATAATACATTTATTAGATCAAACATACACTTGAAAAAGATAACTACTCACAAATTCGGTGATCTAATTAGGAAACACCTCCTCACAATACTATCAATTGAATTCCTTTTTGCATGCAGAATGAATGACTAGGGGTGTTCAAATATAATTTGATATGTCTAAACATTTCAGATAAGTACCCAATAAAGTGCCCAAATGATCTCAGATATTTGTTTTTATTTTTTAGCAACACATATTGAAAATTTCAACACCTATAACCAAATAAGATTACTCCAATGACTTAAGATCACACCAATGCGTTGCATCATTGTGATGATGCTATAAGATGCTCGAACTACAAATAAGACACAATCCTCAAACCAACCGTTACCTCCACTAGATGTGTAGTTCAATTGCTTTATTAGTTGAAACTTAGAATAAACGCTACGTATTCAATGTATAATAGTTCAGACACCGAGAGTTCTATGCAATCCCAAACGAAAAGAATAATTGTCAGAATTATCCCCTGAAGAAGACTATAATACGAGTCGAAACGTTGGGAAATATCTAAAACTTTCGTTTAACTCGCCAAGACTGCAGTGCCGAAATAAGTAGCTCTGTAAGATGCTCTAATATCGATTGTTTATCAGAAACATGAAGCATATGATGGAAACATCAACTACTAGATGTTTACCAATCAAACTAAAGAAAGCTTGAAATTTACAACCTTCAAAGAAATGATAGATGATTGAATTTATCAGTAAATACCCTGTAAAACTCACAAAGAATGCTTACGAAATATATGTAGTAATCATTGAAGCATCCGTAAACTCGACCTGCAATCCGCAATCCACAAATTCTAAAAATATAAATACAATCATCTCTAGATATTAGGCCAAAAATTCTACCAGATAAATCTGGACTCAAGATTCTACATGTTAAGCGGACCTGATGTTATGGTTGATGTGCATGCCCTTCTTACCGAGGACCTGGGATCAAAAAAAGACTCCCAAAAATAATTCAAAAAGTGTTTTCTACCTTCAGTTCATCTGATTCGGGACTAGCCTAGGGCTGTAGCTTTATGAATCGTACATGTATAATTTGACCGGAAAATTCTACGGAAATTCTTATTAACGAAAGAAATAAGAGCTTAACCGTGAATAGCGTTTCGTCATACAAAGGCCCGGATCAAGGATTACCCGAGGCCCGAGTGGATGCGAATGTCCCTTAGTGATGAGCATACAAACATTTCTTTGTTTTCAAACAGTATTTGAGCAATATGAAGCATACAGTTGATGTGTAATAACCAAAAAAGGTCTTTGTGGGGGGGCCTAAAATGTGGGGGCCTGGAGCCCGAATAACCACTCCCGGCCACCCCCTCTCCCGTATATCCAGCCCTGGTCATACAGATGTAATGGTAAAACCCTTTCAAGAGTTCCACTAAAAATTTAAACTATTTCAAAAAGGGCATTCACACAATGAACTTGTTTTCGAGTTTTATTAGACATTCCGCGGAATTCCGTTTAATTTCGTCAAAATCTATTTTTTGAAGGCGAAATTTTTAGAATTTGACGAAACGAAACGAAATTCAAAATCATACATTTCGCTTGGTTGAATTCCGTGGTATTCCGCGGAATTTTGTTTCGAGGTGTATTTGGCGAAACTTTTCGGTATACCGCATACCCTTAGTAAATTATTCATTTAACGTGTACATTACCGACGCCTGCGAAATATTTCGTTTTACCAAAGTCTAATTTGATAGTTTTAAGCGATAAATCTATCAGAGACACATAAGTTTGCTCTTCAGACAAAAAAAATGTTGCGCTGTGTTTTTATTGGGAACTTCTCATGGAATTCTCTCCTTCAGAGATAATTTCTGAGATTCTTACGGAAATTCATCCCAGGATACCCTCATTGATTGCTCATTACCAGGCTTCTTTTAGAGATTCCCCCCAAGATTGATCCAGCGATTTTTAATGGATCCGTCCATCATTGATTTCTATCGGGATACCTTTGGGCATTCTTTCAGGTGTACCCCTTGAGATTTATTTTGTATTTTGACTCCGTATTCGCTAGACCGGCGCTTTGGCCAACTAAGCCACAGAACAAGCAATGATTCTGCGGCATAGAAAGCTAAACTGGCTCCGAAGCCTCACCGTGAACACTCCTATTTCACAAACTCATCTCTCTTTCGGCTTAGATGCCAATCCACAACACACTCCCGTTTCTGCCCACCAACTACAAGTGAGAGCAAATTATTTTTATACTTGTTCTGTGGCTTAGTTGGTTAAAGCACTGGTCTAGCGAATACGGAGTCGTGGGTTCGAATCCCACCAGAACGCGATTTTTTTTACAATTTTTTTCTCTCAATTTTTCAATTAGAAACATTTTGTGCCTTCTAATAACAAGTTTTTCCAGCATGTTTCCCAAGGTTCTTTCAGGGAATCCTTCAAAAATTTCTTCCTTAATCCCTTCATTTATTTTTCCCGAATTTCCTTTAAGCATCTATACCAGCAACCCTTCGAGATTCCTCTAGGGGTTCATTTAATGATTCCTTCAGTGATTCCTACCAGGATTCTCCTGAGATTCCCTCTGTGATTTCCAAATGATTCTTTCAGAGATTCCTCTCAACATTCTTTCAGAAATATTGAAAGGTACTCCTTTTGAGATTCTTTCGGGGATTACTCGAAGATTCTTCTAGAATCTTTCAGAAGTCTTCCTGGTTTTCCCGGCATTCCTTCAGGGAATTCTTCTTCTGGCCTTCGATCATGGTTTCTTTCCGGAATTACTTCAGGATTTCCACCCAGGATTCTTTCATTCTCAGGATTTCTTCATCAAGCTTTCTTTGGGAAATCCTGCCGAGACTCTTTTAAAGATTCTTTCAAGGATTTCCCTTGAGACTGGATTCCTTCTTAGATTTCATCTGCGATTCATTCTGAGATTTTTTGCACGATTATTTCAGGGACGCTCTCAGGGACGCTCTCAGGGATTTCGCTTGAAATTCTTGTTTACTCCAGAATTCTTTCGCAGATTTCATTAGAGATTTCTGTCGAGATTCCTCCTGGAATCTTTCAGGGATTTTTTCCAGAACTCTGCCTTGGTTTCCTCTCGAGGTTGCTTCCGGGATTCTTCCCGCTGTTTTTCTCGGGAATTCTTCCAAGATTTTTGCGATTCCTTCAGGGGTTCCCACAGGATTCTTTCAGAGATGCCTCTCAAGATTTATTCAGTGATTCCTTCAGAATGTTGTAAGGAACTCCTTTCGAAATTCCTTCAGGGATTAGTACAATACTCTTCTGGGGATTCTATCAGGAATATCTGTCAGGATTCCTGTAGGATTTTATCCGGCAGTTTGTAGATTTTTTTCCAGGGATTTCTTCAGGAGTTTCTCCTGGGCTTCCATCATGAGTTTCTTCCCAGGATTCCTTGATGAATCCTTCCGGGATTTCTTCATTTATTCTTCCAAGATTTCCTCTAGAGATTCCTGCCGAGGATCCTTCAGGGATTCTTTCGAGGATTTCTTCCAAGGTTGTTTTAATGATTTCTCCAGGAATACTTTCGAAATTTTTTTCAGGATTCATTTACGATATTTTGTGGGATTCTTTCATAAATGCACTTAGGGATTCCACTTGAGATTCCTTCATGGATTCCTCCTGTGTTTATGGAATTATTACAGGGAATCCTTACCAGGATTCTTACTGGGATTCTTCTTACCATTTATTTTTTGAATTCCTTCAGAACTTTCTTCAGTGATTTTTCCTGGGATAGCATCATGGAATCCTTCCGAGATTACTTCAGTGTTTCCTCCCAGGATTCTTTTATTAAGTCCTCCTGGGATTCCTTCATTCATTCTTCCAAGGTTTCTTTTGAAGATCCCTGCAGAGATTCTTTAAGAGATTATTTCAAGGGTTTCTCTCGAGATTTTGTTAACCCTTCAGCACGTGCGCGGTTGTAAAAAGTACAACACTACCAAAGAAAACCTCGCTTGTCTAATACAGCGCGAGCGCGGTGCAGTTTCTGTTGCTTGATGGCGCGCGTACTGAAAGGTTAATGGTTTCTCCAGAAATACTTCCGAGATTATTTCAGGAATTTCTCATGGGTGATCAACTAGTTGTTGGATGTCTTTAGTTATGTTGCTGGCTTTTCATTCTTCTGGGAGAATCAAAACAACTATATGTTTTCTTGTTCCGACGTTTCGGTCCATATTGGATCTTTTTCAAGGATTCGAAGTAGTTGTTTTTCCGTTATCGTGTTTGTTTGAACTGTTAACCGTCATTTTTGTTTAGTTTTCTCGAACTGTTTTACTGAAAAGCCAGCAACATAAGGCATGGTACACAAATAACGTAACGCTAAAATTGGCGATTTCAGACTCCCCCCCTCCCCATTGTAACGCTTTTTGTATGGAAACCAAAAATATTTTGTATGGCTTGTAACGCTAAGATAGACCCCCCCTCCCCCTATAGCGTTACGTAATTTGTGTACGATGCCTAACTGAAGACATCCAGGAATTTCTTAAGGATTCCTCTCGGTACTCGTTCTTAGATTTCTCCTGAGATAATTTTCCGAGATTTTTTTAGGGATTCTTTCAGTGATGCGCTAAGAGATTCTACTCGAGACTCTTTCAGGGATCACTCCAGGATTACTCCATGATTGCTCTCTGGATTACCTTGGGGATCTCAACAAGGATTCTGCCTGGATTCCATCAGCGATTTCTGCAGGGAAGCCTTCCGGGATTCTGCTTTAGGTTCCTTTCAAGATTCCTCCCGGCGTTTCTTACGGGATACTTCCAGTAATTTCTCTCGGGATTCCATCAGGGATTTCAGCCAGGGTTTCTTCTGAAGTCATTCTGTTTTTTTTTATCGGGATTTCTTCAGCGATTTCTACTGGAATTCTTCCCGGCGATTCTCTCGTGATGCTTTCAGGGATTTCTTCCTGGATTCCTTCAGGGGTTCCAACAGGATTATTTGTGAGATCCCTACCGATTATTTCATTTCAGGAATTACTTTAGAATATTGAAGGGACTTCTTTTGGAATTATTTCAAGGATTAGTCCAAGATTCTTCTAGGGAATCTGTCAGGGATTCTGCCAAGCTTCTTTCCGAAGTTTTCCCATGTTTTTTTTTTCTCAAGATCCTTTCAGGAATTTCTCCTGGCCTTCCATCATGGATTCTTTTGAGAACAATTCAAGGATTCTTCCCAGGATTCCTAGAATTCCTTTTTCCCGAATTTCCTTTGGGAATTCCTGCAGAGAATGTTTTAGGGATTCTTACACGGATTGCCCTGAGATTTCTTCCAAAATCCTTTTAATGGTTCCTCGAGGATTCTTCTCGGGATTGCTTCTAGGATTTCTCCTGATTCTTCTAAGGATTCTTTCAGGATTCTTTCATGGGATTCCTACAGTGATTTCTTACTTGATTGGTGGGCCATGAACGTGCTGTAAAGGGGGGTCAGTCGTCTAACTGTTTTGTAAGCATCGGAGTGTGGGTTCGATTCTCACTCCTGTCGGTGAAAACTTTTCGTTAGACGGAAAATTCTCCACTAGACCACTGAATGTTTCGTATGTTGTCCGTTATCTCATGTTAGTGATTGTTCAGTCTGTGCAACTTCTGGTTGAAGACGGTGTAGTATCTTTTTTTTATTCCTTCCGATATTCCTACCAGGATTTCGCCTAGAAGAAGAAGAAGGAGGAAGTGAAGAAGAAGAAGTATTTAAAAAAATACGTGGATCACAAAGAGGAGATTGGTTTCAAGTCGGTTCAACGCATTTCAGTGAGTTATGAGGGATTTCATAAGGCTTTCTGGGAGCAGTTTTCAAGAGAAGTTTATGTAGAAGAACCCGGCCCAAAATGCACTTTTGAGGGTAAATAGACCAACTAAACACAACTTATGGCGATTTCATAATGAGCCATGTATTTCCAAGGAGATTCGGAATCGGAAACACATGGAGAGGCATGGTTGTTGATGCCTTCGCTATCCATGTTAGGGGTCATTCAAATATTAAAATATTTATTATTTATTTCAAGCAGCTTATTTGTTGGTAATTATATTGGTTGGTTTGATTGAGACAAATAAAAGAATGTTTTTATTTAAACGGTTTACTGTTTATTTAACAATCCAGTATGAATTTGATTCAAATGAACTAAATTTTCAACCGCGATGGTGATGGTTTCTGCTATTTCTTTTTATCAGTTGTGTCACACTCTTCGTCCTGTATACTTATCGAGTCAACATTTACCCTAGATCGACTCACACCTCTTTATGTTAATTATCTCACTAAAAATCAATAGTCCGCCAGACGCCAACACAAACATTCAACACGATCCACGATGAAGCGAATGACGTGTGCTGCAACCGTTATTTACCCAAGTATCATTTTCTTTTCCAACAGAGTGCACTTTCATCCGGTAGAGTTTCTGCTAGTTGGTGTGGCGGAAAATTGCAACACCAGTTTCTCGCGCAAAAATTGGAGTCACCTGGATCATCATTCCATTCATCCCATGCTGCGGTCGCCACATCCATAACACCCATTTGAACGAAACTTGGGAATCAGGTCCGGAAAAAAGTGGTAGCGCAATTGGAACATCTGAATCGACTCATTGGAACAACTGTGGCAACAGTGCTAAAAAAAGCAGAGAAAGAAGCAAAATTCTTCAAATCAAAGTTACATCGAAATTCAGCCCTTTTCTGGTCTCACCATCCCAAAAAGAATCGGAAAGAAGAAATTAAAAATTGTGGCCTCGTATGAAATTCTAAATTTAAAGTGCTTTTAGTGATTGTTTTTGAAGTTTTTCATTGAAACAAAAAATGCAAGTGAATTTCATTGTTTATGTTTTAGTAGTGTGGTGATAGTTGTTGAATCATTTCACAAAGACACATTCAGTTGTTCATCCGCGTCTTGAAATCGTAGTTGTGTGCTTGTCATTTGTTCTAAATCATGTTCACTGTGTCAAGTGAAGCAATACACGTTTGTTGACACCACCACCACGCACAACCTCATATATCACCTCATCCAACCATAGACGACAGGAAGAAAACCAATAAACGCAAATCGAGAGGCTGACAGCACCACTTTACTCCTCAAAAAGAAAAGCACTCACAACTAGTTGAGTCTCAAGTTCGAAAGACGAGTTACGCAAAAAGTGTAGCAGAGAGGAAAATGCCGAAAAATTTGCGACCCCCCTCGTCGACCAACGCCTACGGCCGAATCGGGCTGGTACCGGAGTCGGACGATTCCCTGCACAGTCAGGAAATGGACCCGTGAGTGATTTTCTTGGATTTCTAAGCAAGTTCTGTCTCTAACGAATTCTTTCTGCTGGGTGTTTTCGTGTTTCGGTGTCTCCCCTGTAACTACTAATCGATGTGTAATGTGTGTCTTCTCTATGTTGTCCTTTTATGTGAATAATCCTTTTTGATTTTGTGATCTCAGTTGTCAATACTAATAGTTCCTGGAAAATATCGATGTATCCGCTTGTGACCTATTTCTTTCAATTCTTAAATTATAATTTGAGTAGTTGTTGTTGATTTCTAATGTATAACTTGCTAAAAGTATATGACAAGGATACAACATTTTGGGGTCATCTCCTCGCAAACATGACTCTGGCGATTTTACGTCCTATTCAAAAGTACAAAAGTCTCTTTCGAAAGGATCCCTTATAAAATTGTTCCCGAGATTCTTCCAGAGATAACTCATGGTGCTCTTTCAGGAAGTTTTTCTGGGATACCTTCTTGGGTTCTTTTAGGAATCTCGAAATTACTTTAGAAACCTCTTTGGATTTCTTCCGGGATAAGTACCAGGGATTTCTACAGAAATATCTACCGGGATGCCTCTAAGGGTTCCTCCCGAGACTTCTTCCAGGATTTCTTCCGGGATGCCTTCTCAAATTAATGTCATAATAATCAGAATACATATCTGACATTTTCTGGAGGATTTTAATTTTTTTTTTAATTGAGTGTAGAGTATTGCACATAGAGTTCTACTGAAATTCTTTACCAATCCTCGTCTCAGGTCCTGAACAGGAATTCCAGTATATAACTCACTATACTTGGTTAAACTTCACTACATTGTATTGGGTCCTCAAACGGAGGGATGAATCTTCTATTCTAATGAGCTTCTTTTTTGCACACACGATTTTCTCCGTAGTTTAGATTTAACTGACTGTTGCAGAGAAATTTATATCGTGTGGAGCACAGCTGCGAAGATTAACCTCATAGAGCGTGGTATCAGTTTATGGTACTTGTTGAGCAGATGGAAGGTGTGTTGTAGAGCCTGTCCGCATTCCGATGACAAAGAGAGTGACAAGTTCCAATAAAACTAGCTGAAGTCCTATTTTTTCTATGCTCTATAAATCTTGAAATACAGAAGTTGTAAATTTAGATTCATCTAGCCTGTAAATTCTTTATTTTGAAGGAATTTAAAATTTCTAAGACTCACTAGCGCCTAGGGAATGGACCTCCGAAGTAGCAAACTTGATTTTATTTGGTTTTATCTATTTTATGATAGTTTTATCAGAGCATTACATAATCAAATTGGTCTTAAGTATATTAGTTTCTGCTGAGCACAACTATTCTTCATCAATCTTTGGTTTTAAGAACATATCTAAGAATATTTGGAATCCAGCACTTAAACCACAAGCGCAACAAGACCTATTGACCTCATTGTCAGTTTTAAAAGGCTCTCGTAGTTATCTTCAATTAACCATTGAGTAAGAGTAACTATTTACTAACTGTTCTTGCATGATCCATTCTCGCCAATCAAGAACACCCGTCCTGAAAACCGATCTTGACGCGGCGCAATGCCAAATTCTTATGATCTCAGCATCCGAAAAGAATTTGGTTTGGTCTACCAGGAGGTCGATTCTCGTACAATCGATGATTAATTCATCAGACTGCCGACAATGATAAACATAGTGAAAATCAATAACTGCTTACCTGTCAGGAACACTGACTGGAGGAAAATGGCATTGCACCCCATCGAGGTTGGTTCCTGGGACAGGTGCACCTGGCTAGCAGTATTAGCGGGCTGCTGATAGAATTTGACAGACGAGGGAATCCTGTTTTAGTTGCCGGCTCACAATCGCGTTGCGATAAATTAGTTGATTTGTTTACAATTTGGAACCCAAGATTTATGACGTTCTCGGCGGAGTTTGCATATATCCACATGAAGGCGCTGTCCATAAACTACGTAGACTGAAATATGGCCATCGCAGACCCCCCCTCCTTCCTAGTAGACTTTTGCTCATATAAAAATTTCAAAAGTTATTTGGACCGTAGGCTTTGACCAGAGTTTTCTCTACGTAGACTGCCCATTAGACTGGGTCAACAAAGTCGATTTTTTGGAACAAAGCTTTTTCGATTCCTTTTAGCGACCAAAACAACTGTGCAAAATTTGGGAGCGATTGGTTGCTTCCCCGTATTCCGCATTGCGATTGAAATTTGTATGGAATTTAGTATGGGAAATCGTGCTTTTTTGCATTTTTCCCATAAATTGAAATTTTTCGTCTAAAACGATTTAACTAAAGACGTTGAAGTATAGCCTAAGATATGCCGAAAAACTTTGCCGAAGACCGCAAAATGATCCGATACTTGTGAAAAAAGTTATAACGTACAGATTGCCCGGTGGTGTTTAACATTTAACATGTAAAGGAATAACATCAATAATAATATCTCAATTTTTGGCCCAAGTTACCAGGCGAATAACTTTTTTCACAAGCGTCGAATCACTTTGCGGTCTTTGGCAATGTTTTTCGGCATACCCTAGCCTATACTTCAACGTCATGAGTTAGATCGTTTTAGAAGAAAAATTTCAATTTATTGGAAAAATGCAAAAAAGTACTTTTTCCCATACTAACTTCCATACAAATTTCAATCGCAATGCGGAATACGGGAACGCAACCAATCGCTCCCAAATTTTGCACAGTTGTTTTGGGCGCTAATATAGATTGAAAAAGCTTTGTTCCGGGTTGATACGATCAAATTTAAAGTTTTTCCATACAACGTTGACCCACTCTACTGCCCATATAATTAGTAAAAATTTAAACTAGCACAAGGGGTGGATCACTCTTGAAACATCTGATGTATCAACATTTTTTGTTGCATTCAAATGCATTCAAATGCATTTCAATGTATTCATTTTTTAATTAAGTAAATTGACAATCCATGGCTTGCTACAATGATTGATTCTTGTCAGTTGTCAGTTTCGAACAACAAATGAGTTTCAAATATACTGTCTACGTCTAGCTTAAATAGCGATACAATTTACTTTCGCTGTCCGAAGATCTGGTGGTATCGAGACAGACGCGAGGTACCAAGCGGAGGTGACAGGCGATCAATCGTGGTCCGGAGTCTATCCGGCACTTTAGCGAAACGGCTACCGGAGGGTCAAGGAGCAGCGTCGCCGGCAATCCGTTGACGGAATAGCGTCTCACGTCAGCTCCGCGTGTCGTTCTACACGGGGGTTCCTGACACGGTCCGGCGGTCGATGAATTCTGGCTGGACGAACGGGTCGACTATGCGGCTACTTGGTGCTGACCTTGAGCGAGAGTGGGATTACCGGTGGCAGTGGCTTGACGAGGGTTACCGCAGCACATCGCGAAATGTTCCTTAGCTAGCGGGTGCTTCAGTCTAATCCGTCAACAGCACAAATCGTAACACCTCGCCCACAAGCCTTCAACTGCACGGATTGGAGGCCCAAACGTGGCAACCCCGACCTTAAAGCTTTACACTTTCCGTCATCTTTCCCGCAGTGCCATCGCCTGATATTCACTTCGATTTTCTCTCTGTTATATTCCGAAAAAAATAGTTTTTTGAGGCATTCTGAGGATGCGAATAATAAAACCGTTTACGTCCATGTTCTACAATCAAGTCAATATATTTCTCGAATTCTTTGCATCTGATCACTTATGAACTAAAACTCAGTGAGTCCCAGCCTGGGAGTGTTGTTGAGATTTCCGAAAGCAGGGTTTCGATACCTGCTATTACAACACTCTCGTCATACTCAGTGCTTCCGCTGGCTTCCACCCACATCGCCACCCGCTGTAGGTGGCTGCTAAACTCACCACACCTTCATTGCGCGTTGGCGTGCCGTGGCGCAAACCAGTCCAAACAGTCGCGTTCCATCCATAATCAGAGCTGATCCTGCAAAAAATTCCGTGTTATAAATTTGTCGACCTTTGGTTAATAGAATTTTACTCACGATTTCGGTCTAAGTTTTCTATATTCAAATTGACAATGCATCACAACGATTTTCTTCAACACTTTTGACATTCGCGTATTTCAATGCTAAGTCGATGGAAAAACATAAAAATGCATTTGTATAAGTACATTAAATGCAAATCGAATGCACATTCAAAGAGTGATTCGCCCCTTGAACTAGCATCAATTATGTTTGTCTTTACGACGGACGTTTATTTACGACAGAAAGTTCTGGCATAATATCAAACTGCATCACCTTCACAATATCAATGCAGAGGTACTCACAAAATATCAGAGGATAGTCATTTTTGCAACTCAAGGAATAATAAATGAAATGAAAAAATATCGATATTTTTTGCACGAAATCATACAGCAACAGTCACTGTGCACGGAATTTACGTTTTTAGAGGATCAAAAAGTGTTTCTCAGACAGCTTTTTGAGTAATTTTAAGCTAAAAAGCTATGACTATAAAACTGTTTATTCCAGCGCCACTACACTATATGAAAATTAAAAATAGAAATACTGTTAAGGGCAAGGATGGAATTGTTCTCATCGTGAAGCAACTTGCGAGTGAATAGCACCGTTCAGCACTAGTTCGCGTTATGGGATGAGAAAAAAAGAACGGAGGTTTGGAACCTCACAAATATCATAGAGAAAGAATTTTTGAAAAATATTGGAACGGGACTTCACAGTTTATGACCGAAGTTTATATGGAGAACTTGGGATGCTCAATAGATATGCACATTGGAACGTTCTGTGCATATATTCAGGCGTACAGAAATGCACGGCACTTTAATCCATACAAATTTCGGTCTTAAACTGTTAAGCCCCTTCCAATATTTTTCAAAAATTCTTTCACTATGACACTTCTAGGGTCCCAAACACCTGTACTTGGCGAGGACCACTCGGGAAACTGGCTAAGCGCCAGCATGCTACCGTGATGGACTCTCCAGAGCGAGTCATCGATGTTCGTTGCTGCTAGGCTACGCAGCTAACCTTGAGGGTGCGATGTGCACTAGCCCCTCTCTGAAGCAATACCTTCTTGGTGGTTCCGGAGAGACGTAGGGTTTGGCGACCATAGGAATGGTTTAAAGGGTACGAGGAGAGAGTAGTCCCGGCTTTTACTTTTGTTGTAGAAGACGGCCTCAGACCTACAGGGGATACTCAAAATAACTGGGATAGGTAAAATTTTCACTTTTCAAAAAATGTTCAACTCGCTATAACTTTTCGAAATGTGCATTAAATATTCTCAAATTTTTACTGTAAGTTCATCAACTAGTTGTGTATCAGTGGTTCAAATTTGGAAAAGATCGGGCCATTGTACACGAAGTTATAATGGTTCTAGAAAAAGGTATAATTATCTGATAGCCAACTTTGAGCTGTTATATCTCCGGATTCAATGAATAGAATGCAATGAAATTTTGATCATTTATGGCTTATATAATGAACTTTGAAAAACAGTTTACTTAATTTGAAATTATTAATAAGAAAAAAAGTTATGGCGGTTTCATTTATTCTATGTTTTTTTAGTAAATTTATCTATTTTTCATATGCATCCCATTACTTTTTCAATTTAATGCCGGTTATTTTGTTACTTCCTTTCAAAACATATTCATATTGAAGTAAATTGAAGGGAATTTAAATGAACTATAATTACTATCTCGAATTTTGAAACGATGATGAAGTTTTGGATAAATTGATGGTATATTAGAAAAATAATCCAATCGTAATAATTTTCTTTCGTGTAAAGAATTTTAAGTAAAGTCTAAAGTTTTTAATAGCTGATTATATAAGTAATAAATGATCAAAATTTCATTGCATTCGGTTCATTGAATCCGGAGATATAACAGCTCAAAGTTGGCTATCGAATAACTATACCTTTTTCTAGAACCTTTATAACTTCGTGTAGAATGGCTCGATCATTTCCAAATTTTGACCACTGATACAAAACTAGTTGATGAGCTTGCAGTAAAAATTTGAGAATATTTAATGCACTTTTCGAAAAGCTACAGCGAGTTGAACATTTTTTGAAAAGTGAAAATTTTACCTATCCCAGTTATTTTGAGTATCCCCTGTACACTACCCTAACCTTCTGTTTTTTTTTTTTTTTTTTTTTTGCTTTTTAAAATGCTTTATTTACAGTTTACACATACATCATAATATAATGTCTAAGTGATTCATTACTTCTAACATTGTCAGGAAATTCTAAATTATACATTATGTATCTGATGAAGATCTTTAGGGCTCTACCTTTCAGTGTTCTACTACAAGTTAACGTGGCGTAATGTAAACTCTCAAAATTTATGTTATTCTGCTGGGTAACATCATGAATATGTGTTATTATTGTTTGCCATAAATTGTTTACTGTGGGGAAGTTAGGGTGTCTGTTGAGCAGATTATCCCCCTATGGTTTAAAAGGAAAAAAAAAACACCTGTACTTTTTTCTCATCCCTTAGCACAAACTTTTATAAATTTTGTCGAGTAGTGTAATCAACAAACGGTTCCGAGAGTAAGCCGTGTGTGAGTTCATTCGCACCCGCTTGCTTCATGAGTACCGTCGCATACTGTTTCCAAAAAAGGCCCAATTTCGTGATCGAAATTGTTTTGGGCATGAAAAATTGATTTTAGAGATTTGGTGTCTTTGAAGAAGTTGTTTGGTATATTAGAGCTCTTTTTTTGGAAGTATTACTAATGTGATTAATCCACCTAAAAGTGAGATAGAAATTCAATTTTTTTTTCATAAGTGAAGATAGCGTGTTTATGTCTTCAGCAAAGTTGTAGAAAATGTCATTATGAGAAAACTTGCCGAATAAACTTTTGCTCTATCTGCTCAATTTCTAGAGATATGGGCCATTATTTGTGAATGACCCCTTAAAATCAGTTTTTTTTGTTGTAACTTTTTCCAGACATTTTTGGGAATTTTCAAATGTTCTACAAAGTTATTTAGTATGACAAAATACGTGTTTCTTCTAAAGACGGCAACATTGTATCTCTGATAGTTTTTGAGATATTCAATAATTTATTTAAAAAAATAGCATTTTTTACGGCTTTGTGACATTTACAGAGGCAAAATGGGGCAAGATTTTCCAATTGAATATGAAAGAAGTTTATAATAGGTGTACATTTTGTTTCAACTCAGGCTGGACACTTGCTTCCTTGACAGTAAAATTGAGCTGTGAAATATTTTAGTTCGTAACTGAAATTTTCAAAAAACACAAAAAGTATTGAAGATAGAAAACATGTATTTTATCATATATAATAACTTCGTAGAACATTTAAAAATTCCTATGAATGTCTGAAAAAAGTTACAATGAAAAAACTGATATTTAGGGGTCGTTTTCAGGAAATGACCCATATCTTTCAAAATGGAGCATATAGAACAAAAAATCTTTGCGAGGCTTCTTTGTACACTTTTTCGTGGTTTTTCAACTTTATGACATTATACCTCCCAGAGTAGTCAATGGATTTCCAGAATTTTTACACATAATAATCGTGAGTATGTATATGTTTGCAAAATTTGAGCTAAATCCAGAACAAAAAAATTGTTCATACACCAATCGGACACCAATCTCATATAGAACTGGATGGGGGCTACTTTGGATATTTTTAATTTTAACAAAACTGCGTTTAAAATTCTAGGATTATTTAGAAAACTACATTGTACCAATACTGTAGTATGCTATATCACGCGTTATTTCAATGAACATATGATTTTTTAGATGGCTCTGTGCTATTATGAGCAGCGTGATATTGAAATATAGACAGTAGGGCGGCTCTAGTTTGTATGGTAAAAGCCACATGACAAAAATTTCGATGGGCCCCCTTCTTATTTCGTTCTATATGACGCCATGATGCTGTGGTCAAATTTTCAGCTCAATCCGTTAACATTTGGGTGGTGCTAAACTCGTTTGAAGTTTGTATGGGAGTTTATATGGGAAAACATCGTTTTTTGCACTTTTCGCGTGAGAGGCACTATTTTTTCTGAAACCACATAATCGATTCTATAGAAATATGGCCTAGAATATACCGAATAACTTTGTCGAAGACCGTAACGTTAGGGGCTGTTCATAAACCACGTAGACCAAATTTTGACCATCTCAGACCCCCACCCCCTCTCTCCTCGTAGACTTTTGTCGATACAAAAATTTTAAAATTTGTATGGAGCGTAGACTTTGGCCAGACCCCCCTCCCCTCAAAAAGTCTACGTGGTTTATGAACGACCCCTTATCAGACACTTGTTTAAAAAGCTATAGCCTAGACAATACATGTCCGTTCAATGAGATTTTATTGCTATTGTTAAGTATTCCTTTACATATGCTAATTGTTGAGCATCACCTGATGTTCTACAGGTAATATATTTTCACAGAAGCTTCGGGTGACTTTGCGGTCTTCGACAAAGTTTATCGGTTCATATAAGGCTATAGTCCTTTATAATCGGTTATGTGATTTAAGAAAAATTAAAAAAAAAACGCTGTTTTCCTATATAAACTTCCATACAAACTTCAAATGAGTTTAGCACGGCCCAAATGTTAACGGATTTAACTGAAAGTTTGACCAGAGGATAGTGGCGTCATATAGAACGAAATAAGAATGGGGCTTATCGAACTTTTTGATATGTCGTATTTTGAGCCACGCTAATAGACAACCTTAAAAAAGGGACCATCAATACTTTATTTAGGTGAAACGGTCATCCATATTGTATAACGATACAAATATTCGATTGTATATGCTACGTTGATACATATTGAATGAATTGATCAAGCCTTTGAAATTTACAAACTGTAGAAACAATGCATACAGAGCAAATATTCTGATACGTTATATATATATATATATATATATATATATATATATATATATATATATATATATATATATATATATATATATATATATATATATATATATATATATATATATATATATATATATATATATATATATATATATATATATATATATATATATATATATATATATATATTTTGGTTTATTCAATGTTTTTCCGCGTCCTGGCAAGCAATAAAGGGTTTGTTTGAAAAACAATTTCAACCAAATGAAGGGGAAAATATTGCTTCATAATAGTGCCAAAGACATCAAACAGATTTGAACCATATTTTGGATTTAAAAAATCCATATTCAAAAGTGTCCAAAGTAGCCCCGCATTTCAAAAGTAACCCCGCACGACGGTATGAAGCAAAATAAGAAAACAAAAATACTCATGAGTTTTCAATCGCAAAGAAGTCAGGTAACATAAGGTGATACATTTTTTTAAGATTGCATATAGTTTTGGATAATCTTGGGTCTAGGCCTTTGTGGTACACTTTCTGGCTGAATTTCAAAAGATAATTGTGACCACATTTTAGAGGAATGTTTTTTTTCAAATTTATGATTTACATGTGTTTTTGATTTTTTTTTTGTAGTTTTTTGAGAGACTCCCGAATACCGTTTATCCCCGTTGGTTTGAACGACATCTCATGCAAACCAACGGGGTTCATTTTTTAATTTGAACTTTTAGTAACCCTGTGCGCAACGAAAAACACACGGATGGTAACCCTTTTTGCTGTTTTGTTTTGATTCTGCGTTCCGTTTCACCCTGTTCAATGAGCAGAATGACGTTTGAACCATTTTTAGTTTGAACGATGTGCAGATTACAGGGGGTCAAATTAAAAAGTGTTCAGATTAGATGAGGTCAAACCAACGGGGGTAGACGGTAGATGTTGAAGACCTGCAAATACACTTGTTTAATTTTGTATGATAATATGAATTTCTTGTAAGATTTTATGAGATTTGCAACACTTTTCACTCTCCTAACGTTATCAACTACCTTCTTCTTCCCCGGTCGACGGGACCCCTTCTTTCACTTTCTTTACATTCCTTCCTCGTCGCTGGTTTGTTCCTTTCGTCTGGTGACGCTAACACGGCTCTACTTTCTCTTTCTCGCTGGCTTCCTTCGTTGGCTTAACTGTCGAGCGTTCGCGGTCGTGGCTTAACGATGCCGCGAAGCTCCGGGCCAAATGCCGCTTTTCCTTCCAGTTTCCGTCCTACGTATGCAGTCTCGGGTTGTCGTGATCAAGAACTGAGCCTCTGGCTGGAAGTCGGTAGGAACACGCACAGGCTTTCGAGTCTACTACACGGATTCGAAGGGTTACGCCTAGAAAACCAAGGGGTCCTATGGGTGCTATATCGCATTGAATAGTACGATATTTATATGGAAGTTCATAATTTTACTCGGTATATTCTTGTATATTGCACTCTTGAAAATTTGAGGTGCGATTTTGTTATAACTTCGCTCAAAATTATTTTTTATCATACTTCATAAGGTTGATCCTCGTAAGCCATACTTTGTAATGTTTATCAAACATATTCGGGGTTTATGCGCTTTTTGGAGACAGGTAGTTTAATTTCATTGCCAAATCCTAGAGGCTACCTTCATCAAAATGTCAGATTAAGTGAATAATGAATAAGTATATAAAAAATATGATACGTTTTCCATGTCACCAATCTATCTTCCGATAACCATTCCGGAAATTATCAGCAGAATGATTATGCTTTGAATAAAGGACTGTTACAAATATTCCGCTAGTACAAAAATAAATCATATAAAGCATGTATTTCTGAGAGAAAATCAACTATTCATGCTCATATTGACTTTTGTAGCACTCCAGATGAAGAGCATTTCTATTTTTAAATTGATTGTCTTTCAATGACATTAGATGATAACTAAGGTCATCAAACAAAGAATTTTAAAAAGGTTCGTTCCAAAATTAAATCCATATATTGGAAACAATATATTTTGGAACGATATAAATTTATTGCTTATCGAACATTGTGTCTATCATTTTACTAGAAATTATTGATTATAGCAAACATAAACATAACATAAAAATCCTGAAAAAATCTAAAATAAAATTCTTCGTGGGAATTTCATGAAAACTTTTAGAAACTTTCTGAGAAATTCGTGGATTAATTTCTGCAGACTTTTTTTTGAGCAATACTAATGCAATTTCATGATAAAATGCAAATATAGGGTAGTGGACGTATTTTGGTCCACATTGGGAATTTTTTATATTTTTATCATAGAATCTCTTCAAAATCTTGACAAATTATAACTTCCAATAATAATTTGCCAAGATTTTGTAGAGATTATATGACAAACAAAAAAAAAAAATAAAATTCCTAAGGTGGGCCAAAATACGTCCACACCCTAATCATTCCTTCAGGTGGTATTTCAGAAAAAGCAAGAAATTCCTGAATAAACGGATCAAGTCCCAACAGTTTTTTTGGCAGAATTGCATGACACTTTTTCAGAAATTTATATAAAAAAATTAAATCATGAATATATCACAAATAAATTTTATTCGTTTGGAAGATGTTTCTTAAAATGAAAGAATTTCAGGAAAGAAAATGTCTGGGAGAATTTCTAAATATTGAGCAAAATATATGAAGAAAAGTAATAATTCAATAGAAATGAATGATGAAAGTTTCTGAAAACACCCTCGAAACTTTTGTAAAAAAAACTTCAACGATTTCTTCAAGTACCGTCGTTGGGGGTGAGAATGGGTCAAAAAAGGATACTCAAAGATTGTTTGTTAAATAACAAATGCAGTTGAAGTCGGAATAACTTTTTATTTGGTATGTATACTCTTCTATGTGGTAATGATAGTTTAGCAAGAAAGTACCACATTATATGAATTGTCTACTAAATTACAAATGATTGAAAATTGACCCAATCTCACCCCTTAGAGGGGGTGAGAATGGGTCAAAGTATTCCAAGTCGCCTATCGAAGAATACAAGTTAATTTTATTGATCATATCTAGTAAACTTACTTAAAATACAATGTAACCATGACGAATGAAAACTTAGGTAATTTTAAAAGATGATTAATCCACCTATTAGCCCTTATACAATCGAAAAAATGGTTGAAATTTGATAAAATAAAGTTTGTATGTTGTATCGCCATTTTTAGCCACCATAATCATCCTGATTTATAGTTTCAACCTCCATGAGAGGAGGAGGGATTACAATGAGGGAGAGGCGCATTGAAAGATTTATTGAAAAAAAAAACATGATATTTTTCGTCATTCGTTCGTCTTCCGATATTTTGTCATGTTTCCGATTTTATGGCCCCAGTATTTCCTGAAGGCCACAACCTTCTGGTAATTTCACGATATTTCCTTAAAATTTAAAAAAATGAGTGGAGAATAAAAACGCTATCAAGTCTATTTTGTGAGCTTACGATATTGCAGTACACTAAAGATTAGCTGATGATCAGAGGAGCTGTCCAATAGGCCGTCCCTTATTTTGCAAAAAATAGAAATGTTATAAGTTCGTTAGTGGAAAATGATCGTTTTAGCTAAAAAATGACCGTGTCAAAATTTGAAGTCCGTATCTCAAGGCTAAGTGGTCCCTCAAGGGGCCTAAAGTTGTCAAAAATTGTATGGGACCAAAAATACATGAAATTTTTTTCGACAAAAAAAATACGCTATTCCACTAAAACCGGTGATTTTAGGACCCTAAAGGGCCAAAAATGTGCTTAGATTTGCGATATCTCTACTCGTTTCGAAGATATTGACAAAAAACGACCGAAAAATCAGCATTTTTGACCATTTCTTTAGATTCCGAAGGAAACCTACCCTATTTTGTTGAAAAGCTCAAAAAACGAGTAGAGATATCGCAATTCTAAGCACATTTTTGGCCCTTTAGGGTCCTAAAATCACCGGTTTTAGTAGATTAGCGTATTTTTTTTGTCGAAAAAAATTTCATGTTTTTTTGGTCCCATACAATTTTTGACAACTTTAGGCCCCTTGAGGGACCACTTAGCCTTGAGATACGGACTTCAAATTTTGACACGATCATTTTTTAGCTAAAACGATCATTTTCCACTAACGCATGGGTTTATTGTTATAAATGATTTTAGGCACTAAACGTATGAACACACTCGCTTGACACTTCCTCGACATATTTTCGAAAAAATCGTGCTTTTATGGAGATACAATAAACATGGCACCACTCTAACGTCAAATGGGGACTGGATAACAAGTTGAATTTTTAGTTAAGGTTATGCGCACTCGATAACTTGCTTGACCCAATCTCACCCCCATTCTTAATATTTAGACATAGAGTCGAAAATATTGAATTTTTGAATAAAAATTGCATTGACAGCCCGCTTTTTTCGTTGCATCATCCAGGTAATACCTACAGCTAACCACTTTTAGGATAATTTATGGTTGGGTACTTGTGTGAAACATTACGATGGAGAAATTTTTTCAGAGTGATTTACTAGTAGTTTCATCATATAAGTTTAGTCACAAATTTAACAAAAAAAGCGATTACAGTAGTTTTTCGGTTTTATCACGGTCAAAAAAAATTTTACCGTGATATAAACGAAACCGTGAATTTAGCGAAACGAGAAATAAATGTAAATTTTTTATCCAAAATCGTTCAGCTGCAAAATATATAAGTCGTAGCTTATATTTTTTTACTGTTTTGGTGGACTGGACAATACTGTATTGATTTTATATTGATTTCAGAATGTTTTAAAAAAAGTGTGATAAAAACGAAATGAAAATCGTGATATAATCGAACAGAAAACCGTGAATTTGGGCGAGTAGTAATTAAAACGACTAGTGATAAAACCGAGGCGCCACTGTACCATTGAAAGTGTACGAATAATTGATAATAAATATGAAAGTCTCTATAACCCTAAAAGGGATACCTGGGGTCCATTGGACACCCCAGGCGCCTTTCAGAGCTCGTCTTTGATGGAACACACTCAACGGGGTGACAAAACTGAGGCCATGAAGGTATCCCTTTTAGGGTTAATAAAGACAAATCAATCAAATGATAACCAATAGCATATCAATAATATTATTTGATATCAAAACTACATTATTCGAGATTTACTTTGTTTGAAGCAATCTGCGATGGGGAGCTTTTGCATATTCTCTCATCAGTTACATTTTCATTTTTTTGTGGCATTACATCCTAACTGTAACAGAGCCGACTTCTTAGCTTAGTATGTTATAAGAACTTTGACAATTATGACCTTTTTTTATTTGTTCTATTATTGTTTCAGTTACAGATACAGATACGTATACGTATACGGCGTATACAGATAGTAGAGAAAACATAAATCAGCGGAGATGGATCCATGCGAACTTTTCCCAAAAGAACATAATATCACGATTGCAATAACGCCAATGAGCAATTTTAGGAGACGTTTGATCAATTGGAAGAATTCCAGAAGAAATTTATTTAAAGTTTTTGTGGAAAAATCTCACAAATCGCAGAATAATCTGGGGCGATACACAAATAATGTCACGCAAAAATCAACCTTTTTCAAGCCCCCTCCCCCCTATGTCACACTTTTTGTATGGGACCTCAATATTTTTTGTATGGGTTCTGCAAAACCCCCCTCCCCCTAAAAGCGTGACGTAATTTGTACACGGTCCCTCTTCTAAAGGAACACCAAAAATATTGGGGCGATTTTTGTCAGCTCCTTTTCGGAACACATGTTTTGCTCCCTGCAAAAACTTAAACAGCTTTTCAAATTTTTTATCCCTGTATGTTCTGCATCTCAGTTGTAGGTTGATGATAAACAATAATAAATTAATTAAATTTTGACTGTAAGATAATGAGAGCGAAAAGTTTGTCGCAAAATGGAGCTGACAAAATCGGGTCCTTACTGTATAGCATCTCGGAGCTCTGAAACATTGTTTTCTGGGAATCGGGGTCCTTAAGGATTATCTAAACCGCATAATCTGGATTTCCACCCAAAAATTAGATGAATTTGAATAGCTAACTAATTTTGTTTTTGAATTATTATCAATAACGTTTAAAGTTCAAAATTTGTTATTAAAATATTTTCCACATCTATTATTATTAACTTGTTATTGAACCAACAAAACATGTTATTGAATTAGTCTTCCAGGAACATTTTTTTGTTATAATATTTGTTATTTTGCCGCTTATGACAGATAAGTTTATAACATAAACGTCCGAAACAACTGTGCAAAATTTGCAAGCGATTGCGATTGAAAATAGTAAGGAAGACAGTATGGGAAAACGTGATTTATTGCATTCATAAGTTGAATTCTTTCATCTATTACCATGTTACTAATGACGTTAAAGTATAGCCTAGAATATGCCGAAAAACATTGCCGAAGACCGCAAAGTGATCCGACCCTTTGTGAAAAAAGTTATTCGCTTGGTAACTTAGGCCAAAAATTGAGATTTTGTTATTGATGTTATTCCTTTACATGTTAAATGTTAAGCACCACCGGTCAATCTGTATGATATAACATTTTATGTCGGATCACTTTGCGGTCTTCGGCAAAGTTTTTCGGCATATCCTACGCTATAGTACAACATCATCAGTTAGATCGTTTTAGATAAAAAAAATCAATTCATGAGCAAAATGCAAAAAGAACGTTTTTCCATACTAAATTCCATACAAATTTCAATCGCAATGCAAAATAAGAGGAAGCAACCAATCACTCCCAAATTTTGCGCAGTTGTTTTGGACGCTAGTAGGAATCGAAAAAGCTTTGTTCCAAAAAATCGACTTTGTTGACCCAGGCTATTGGCCATACCTTGTAATGTTTATCAAACATATGCGGGGGTTTTGCTGCTTTTGGAGACAGCCAATTTCATTTTATGGCCAACTCTTAGGCTCTTAATAGGCTTTCCCCACTACCTTTACTGAGATTCTGTTAAGTGAATGATGAATAAATAAATAAAGAAATGAACAATTTACGAAGGAAATTTAGCTTGGAATCTCACCCACAAGTTTTTCATGGTATCCATGAGTGAAATCTATCTTCCGATAACTTGTCCGGATGTCATTATTAGAATGGTTGTGCTCCGAACAAATTTGATATTACTTTCTAAAGATGAATCTACAACTTATCAGCCGTTTTCGTGCAGAAGCTTGGTGTTTTTGTCATAACGACCCCAATGCATACAGAGCTAAAAACTGCATTCATTGTATTCCAAATCGAGTCGGTTGAATGAACGTCCGAGATTTTTTGTTTGCAATTGGAACACGTTATGCAGCCGCAATTGGTATCCTTCAGTCTAACGGATTTGTTTTGATGGCTTCAATTGCTCTCTACGAATGGTTAGACCATTCATTTCTTAACACGACGACCATTGCGACGTGGGTGGTCTTTATCGCATTAAGCATCACCCACCGGCTTGCTTGCAGAGTAAATTGCCAGAAACCCATTTCAGAGCAATCTTCTCGACGACGTTGTTATATATCATCGTCTTGACTTTGAGGTCTAGCAGATGACTGATTACCGAGGATGATTAATTGGTCACAGTCGGCAGTTTGGTGGTGTCTCTTTTAGGAAGCCAAGAGTCATTATCACACGGTTGTTAAACTGCTTCCTCTCTCCTGTGGAGATGAGAAATGATGACCTCGTACAGCAGTTAATTTCTTCATCAGAAATTGACTATCGTAAGATTCAGTACCTTGAACAAAATACCGTGCGTCGTCCACCGTAGTGATTCAGAATGTACATTCCTGCACTAGTTAGAATGTTGTTCTCTCGCCGTAGTCCTTAATTAGATAATTAGTAGCGAAATGATAATTGCTTAAACGCGCCAACGCTAACTCGATTACCACCAGCCCTTTATCACAAATGACGGTGGATATTACTCACCGAGCCGAGCGGGCAACAATCGAGTTCAACGAGGTATTAACCCCTGTCAATTCCGGGAAACGAAATCCAACTAGATTGACTAAATGGTCCTGCCTACTTTTATGTCTTGGCTAGTATCGCCGCTTTCAATCAACAAGAGCTAGCTGCGTGACGATAGACTCTATGGGCTCTTAAGAAATCGATGATCCGGATTTGAAAAAGTTTCCGGCTTCTCGTTCCAGCTTCATGGCGGCGGCGGCGGAGTGATTAAACTGTAATCCCATTTAGTTCAGATGCTCTGATTTTGTTAAACCGAAGCAGGCGGAGGTGGAGAAGAAACGTAGACAGAAAACTTTTCTGAAGTTCAATGAATGCCTCCTGAAAGGCACCCCTTAGCTGTTTCCTTCGGTTGAAGTTAGGTGCAAGTTGAAGTCAAATTTAAGGATAAAGCGAGTGAATGATTTGTTGTTACAATTGCGTATTTTGATTTACATTCATCAACCTTAATATTGACATCTGTCAGTCTAAGTATGAAACAATGTATTATTGCACCATCAAAGCTTATTTTCATTATTATACCCAGAGTGAGCATCTGCTGCAACGACCAACCACAAAATCGATACATACACTAATTAAGATATAATGGAACAACTGCAGCGCAGCTGGATCTCAACTGTACCCTAGCCGTCCTCGCAGTTAACTCTTTACCCAGCGTAAAAACCAATTCCGTGTTGCCCACCATCGTTGTGACTATGCACATCGAACCTGCTACACGATATTGGCAAAGATAGGTCTGAGTTGATAATTGTGGGTAAATGTCCCATAATTTGGAAAATAAGAAGAAAACGAAGTGCAATAATATTTTGGAATTTAGGGCTTCATATAAAAATTACTTCCGATTTTGGCCACACCTTTGCCTCCATAGTGCAGTGTTTGGTTGTAAAGAACCTTAGCTTAACCATATCCAAACGGAATTAAGCACATGCACGCATATAAAGCAAATATTCTAGGAAAATGATGCCATTATAATCGAAATAATCGACACCCATATAGAGAGAAAGACTTTGGACTCCACCACCGTTTTGCGGTCACAGTCACGTAAATCATTTATTCTGTATACAGTACAGACAGATGGAACCTGTTGGCCCGGGGACGTGCATCGCGGTGCAGCAAACCTATCAACCATGCTATCGAGTAAAGTGCACTCTGTTATCGCTCCCGGTCCGGTGAATGTTTCCCAAACAGAAATTCAATTATGAAAACTATTGTGATTTCTGCTCGGGCCGCTGTCGCGTCGGTCGGTTGCCACAAAGGGTGATATAATTAAAGTTTCTTTCTTTCAACCGTTTCCTATTTATCGACAAGAAAGCAAAGCTGCGACACGTGACTTACTGATAGATAGACCATACCAACGTGCTGGTTAGAGTGGGGAGAAGCAGATGGAAGAATTGCATCAAATCAGACGCATCTTCAGATTCCATTGTCATCGTACTTTAAAATACATGTATTAGGCAGTATTTGATTTGTTTATTTATTTTGTACAAGAAGAACGAGAGCACCCAGTACTCAAAACGCCTGGGTTTAGAATAGGACGCAATAATGGAAGCACTACATTTCACTGTAAACCGCCCTCCGATGAGCTCCGATGAGCTCCAATTACCTCATAACCATTCCAAAAGAAACAATCCTCAACCATACTCCAAACTTTGTGGTACAACTTTTTAAAAGCAACAGACGCCATGTCCTCAGCTAGTGACTGTACAGACCTAGGTACAGACTAAACGAAACTCGATACTATCTGTAGATAATGAACACACCTCAAGTGGATACGGGGAAGCAACATTTCTCGCAAAAAAAAAAATCAGTCGGAGCGAGAATGGAACCCTTATCTTATAGCGGTTACGCTTGGTGACGCCAACCGCGCGGCTACAGATGTACAGGTCAAATGTCGGATTTGTAAATGTGGGGATCCGTTATCCTGGCCTATACATCTATGCTTATCTAGTTTAGTCTACAGCTACACATACACAGCCATTCTGGACAATGATAGAATTTTCTTGTCATTATCAATACTTGCAGTACATCGTAAAATTAAACCACAAGTATTAAAGCACCAAATATAGTGTGCAGAATTGGTTTTGCAGAAAAGCTATAGAACGGGGATATCTCGTACCAACCGATCCGTGAACGTGTATCAAATGATACTTGAATGGGTGAGTACGTTGGGTTGGGAGTGACTTTGCTAAGAACATTATTGTCACTCCATTGCCGTTGGGATCCTGGGATGAGACAAAAGAATTTCCTGCTTTTGTCCAGACCCGAAACCCTCGGTTTAGGCGCCAGTTCTCGCTCTCTGAAACGAAATCAAATATCTTTTTTCGTCCACGTAATAAATAAACAGTTCTATAAAATAATTGAATCAATGGAATCAACCTTCCGGCCTAAACATCTGTTCAAATAAAAATGGAATGGTGTTTGTGTTAAACATTTCATGTAATTTCGGAGTTTAGCAATTCTGTTATGATGCCAAATTTTTACAGGTATTCTGTTTGAAAAGCGTTTTACATACATATATATACAAAAGGTGTTAGTGACATTTTTCTTGCATTATATTTGGGAATATCAGAAAATTCAATATACTTGAAGCATTTTTTGAACTTTATAATATTATTTTACCGTTATTTTGAGTAATTGCAGTAAATCCGAGTTAGTTGATTTGTATTTGTAGTTGTACATTTTGTATGGGAAGCTTTTCCTAAACTTACATCTCTTAGCTTCTTACCCTTTCAAATGTGATCCAAATGCTCAGAGCCGGATCTGTGAATATGGAGGCCCGGGGTCACAATAATGTAATGAATAGAGGTGGGAAAAACTGCTCACTTCAGTGATCGGACCCGAACTGAATCTATAACATTAGTGAACCGAATCGGATCAGCGGCTCCGTTATGAACGACCAAGCCTCGCCGAGCCAATGGGATTGCTTGCTTCCTATTTTGTTCTCTCAAACACAGCATGCGACACTCATTCTCATGCATTCCCGTATTATCACTCTCCCAGAGCCAGCACCCATAACTGCTGAAGAATTGAACGAAAGAAGTTATAATGTGTGAGTTCTGGGTCGGGTTCGGATCTACTCTGTCCGAACTGTCGTTACTGCTCTTCCCGGGGAACGACATTTTGTCGGAATTCATGAGAGAGACGTAGAGAAATTTCAAAAACAATTAATAGTGAGTAAGAAACGAGAAAAATCAACCAACACTAGTAAATACAATTTTCCTAAGCGTTTGCCCAGTAATTCCTGTTGGAAATCCACTTGCAATTCGTTCAGAATTCATCGCTGGGATTCAGAAATACTTCTGATATAATCCACCTGGTAGTTTTGCTAGGATTCCTTGAGCAATTCCTGCTGGGATTCCTTCATGAATTCTTGGAGGACTCCCAAGAGCAATTACTGAAAAAAATCTCAGTTAAAATGCTTGAGAAATTCCTGCAAGAAAGGGAAAGCTTAGTAGGAATATCTGCTGATACTTTAAATAAAATTCTTAGAAGAATTATAGGAAGGTTATGTATAAGAATCCTGGGAGAAACGTTAGAAACCATCCCAGAATTTTTAGAAGGCATTTCTAAGAAAATCTAAAAGGATTTTTTTTTGCAGTGATTTCCCTAGAAATACCTGCAGAAATACCCGATAAGGTCCTCAAGAAATTCCTGCAAGTATTGCAGAAGAAATACCCTGGATTCCTACAGGAATTTCTCCTGAGTTTCCTCCAGAGAATCCATTTAAAGTTCCTCCAGAATTTCTCCATGAATTCTTCTAGCGATCATTTGCTTTCGGAATTCCTCCAAATTTGCCTGCTTTAATTCCTCCAGTACTTCTTGTTGAGACACTTGAAAGGGATTTCTCCATGGATTCCGCTAAAAATTTCCCTTATGATTTATTCAGAGATATTTCCAAGGATTCCTCCAGGATTCCAGATTCCTCCAGAATCTCTTAGGATGCAAGCATTTGTCCAATAGTCTTTTGGCATCACTACTATAAATAATTGCTGAGATTCCTCCAGCAATTTGTATTGTAATTTATTCAAGGATTTCTTCAGAAATTGGGTATTTCTATTGGGAATTCTCTTGAGATTATTTTGGGTGGTACAGCTGAAAATTTTCCCGGACTGCTGCTGGGATTTCTCTATAGAGTTCTGATAGGAATTCTACATGATATCTTCTTTGGGATTCCCATTTCATAATTGCAGGGAATCCTCCGGGAATTCCTGAAGGACTCTTAGTACCAATAATTGGAGAAATTCTCGCTGAAAATGCTTGGCAAATCTCAGCAAGAATTCTCGAATAAATTATAGTGGGAATTCCAGCAGTAATGGATGCATTTCATCAGGAATTCCTAGGGAACATCAAGAGGACTACCTTGAAGAATCCCAGGAGCCAATCCAGGAACATTCCTAGGAGGAATTATCGGGAGAAACCCAGCAGACATTCTTGAGGAATTCCATTAAAAATCTTTTGAGAAATTCTTCACGAATAGCTTCGAAGATTCCTTTAGGGATTTCTGTAGGAAATTATTGCTGGGATTCCTCAAGAACCTCTTCTAGTTTTTAGAGAGACGAACCAGCCAAGGGCTGAAAGACTCTATAATATAGCTCAATCAACCTCCTAGGGTTTTGCCAAGCTTTCTTACAGGGATTCCTCAAAAATTTCCTGATGGTATTTCAGTCACTGCTCTTATGAATCCTCCAGCAATTTCTGAAATATTTCCAGCAGGAATTCATAATACGTAAGCCACAAATGTTCAGTCTTTTGAACGCAGTGGCTTATCCAATAAAAAAAGAACCACAATAAAACCAAACTAAAATGTGTAAGGTATTTTGCCAGTTGTCAAAACGTCTATAAGACGAATTGGTCATCAAAATGTTACTTGGGTAGTTTCCACCAACAGCGGGGAGGAAAAAAAATCCATGGAGAAGTTACGGTAGGGATTGCTGCATGAATTCCATTGCCCGAAACGTGGGAAATCCATCATAAGGCTATTTTTTGTGGTTGGTTCGTTAAGAATAAAGAGAGAAATCCCAGCAAAAGGTAATCCCGAAAAAAATCTTGGATGAATTCCATTTGGAATTCCTGCAGACATTGATTGATTGATTGATTTGTCTTTATTAAAGAGACTTTTAGCCCTTGGCCTGCAGACATCCTTAGGGATATCTCTGGAAGAATAACTTGGGAAAACCTTGGGGTTTGTGGAGGAATTTTTGCAAAGTTCCTGTAGAAACCACAGAAGAATCTTTGTTGAAATCTCGATGGGCATTCCTAGAGGATTTCCTAGAGAAATTCCTGAAGGAATTTTTGGTCAATTGCGAAATTTTTAGAAAAATCCTCTGGAAATTCCTCTACAAATGGCTGATGGGATTTCTCTAGAAATTCCCCTTATGATTTCTCCAGAGATTGCACCAAGGGTTCCCTTGAGTATTTCTTTTTGGAATTCCAACATGCATTACTGCTAGAATTCCGTAAGATATTCTTATTACCCGAGCAGAAAGGAATTCCAACAGCATAATAATATGTGTTATTTTGACAAAATAACTGAGTAACACAAAAAGTTATTTCCATGTTATTAACTTTTTTGAATTAGGTTCGACTGTAGAATGAACTGTTTTCGGGTGGCTTTTCAGTCTAGCGTAAAATCAAGACAAGTGCTACTTGTTTAATTCCGACGTTTCGGCCATTGGACTCGGTCTTCCTCAGGGGATATAAACTTGCACCGTCCCTCGTATGCTGCTAAAAGCTTTGCGCTGAATTGTCTGTTTTAATAAAGTTCTTTTCCTGGACACCGCATTTGGTTTGGTTTCGCGGTTGCGTTGGTGGATAGTCGTACGAAACATACGAAAACTAAAAACCTGACTAGCTACTATGACACAAAAATGGGTTATTAACATAACATACCATGTTATAAACTTGTCTGTCATAAGCGGCAAAATAACAAAAATCATAACAAAAAATTGTTCCTGGAAGACCAGTTAAATGACAGGTTTTGTTAGTATCATAATAACTTAATAACAGTGAATTTGTACAATGTTTTATTAACAAATTTTGAAATTAAAAAGTTATTGGTAACAATATGGATGCAAAATGAGTTATAATATCAGAATCACAACAAAGATTTTTTCATCCTCGCAAGGTAGGTATGTAACTCCTAAGTTCGAGCCATTGCAGAGGAAATAAATGAATATCTGTTGGTTCCATTTTGAAAATAAAAAGAAATAAACAGCCATGACATAGGCCATAACCAACTATAATCCATAAGCCATTCATTTAAAGAGAATGGCAATTTCAAAATTAATTATGAGTTATGGTGGATCATGATTGTTCACTTTTTTATTTCCAAAATATAACAAACAGAAATTCTAAATTTTTTGCACAGAAATAGATCGAGCTGAATAGAAATAAAAATTACAAGTAATTCTTAGTTCCGTGTCAATAGTTCAGCTTAACCGATTCATAGACACCGAAGATATGGCTCATAGACTGCAAACATGGCTTTTTGTATGGAAATCAGCAAATGTCAACTATTTAATTTATTTTTCTGTAAGTCTCGCATGGTGTAGTTGTGGTAGCAAAACTTTATTGTTGTGCTATTGAAGATCAAGTTATGGTGCACTCTCAATAATACAATAATAACAGAACTTGTTCTACAACAAAACATCTTATTAAAATGTTATTCAAAGAAAATATACCAATAGCAGAATCATAACAAAATAAGATTGCCTAACAAAACCTGTTTTGGAAAAGTTATGCCTCAATAAGGGGGCATCCATTAAGTACGTCACGCTCAGAGGGGGGAGGGGGGGGGGTTCCGGAAAGTGTGACAAGTAATGTATTAGGTAAACCAAAAACCCGTACGAAGGGGGGAGGGGGGGGTCAAAAATTTCCAAATTTTGCGTGACGTACTAAATGTATGGCCCCTAAGTTAATAATAACAAACCAAGATATAAAAACATGTTTTGTGATACAGTTGTTATTATATTTTGATATTCTCCTCTGCTCGGGTAAGATTTCTTTTGCTGGGATTTCTCAAACGAAACGGAGGAATTCCGCTGGTAATTGCTCTTAGGAGTCCTCTAAATATTCATGGAGGATTCCCTGCGGGTATTGCAAGAAGAATCCCTGCAAAATTTCACGGTGAATTCCTCCAGAATTTCCTTGATGAATCCCAGCAACATTCCTGTAGGAATCTCAAGTGGATTTCTATAAGGATTTGCTGACACATAACTTTTAATTGATCAAACAATGTAATACTGAGTTTGTCTGGCACAATTGCTTGTTCGAACAATACAAAAACCAATATGTTCTCCCAGACTCGTTTATTCTAGAATAAGCAACTAAAATACTTTTAAGAAGAACCATAGAAGTTGCAGATTTATTTTTCATTTTTGATGATGGTAGTTCAGTAGTGCAAGGACATTTTTTTTATTTTCAAGATTTTTTATTCTTTTTGGCATATGACACCCCAACAGGGATAAAGTTTGCTTCTAAATTAAGTTTTCTATGAGTACTTTCACAATTATTAACTATGCTGAATCCTTGTGCGCTCACCGCATCGGTCCATACTAAACACGATTAAAGATACAGGGGATGGCAAAAATGTTTGGGATAGGTATTTTTTTTTCTCCAACAAAAAAATCAACATGCTGTAACTTTCCACAGAGTGCATCAAAAAATCTAAAATTTTGACTGTTAGTCAACCTATTATATGTGCATCATTGGTACAAATTTGGGCTCGATCGAAGAATTTTTCGCGAAGTAAGAACCGTTCGGGTAAAACACTATTATTTAGACAACTATGTAATTTTTGAACCGTCATATCTCGGAAACCAGTGAACCGAATTGAATGATTTTTTTTAACGTTCATCAACAATATATTGATACTTAATACGACGTTATAAAATGTAATAATGTCTCACGGCGAATTAAGTTACACCGGGTTGAAATTTTTACCCATATAGAAGAAAATGTGGGCTTCGTGGCCGAGCGGTTAGCGGCGTCAGTCGTTTAGGTGTCTCGTAAGCCTCGGAGTGTGGGTTCGATTCCCGCTCCAGTCGGGGAAAACTTTTCGTCAAACGGAAAATTCTCCACTGGGCCACTGGGTGTTACAGGTGTTGTCCGTTGTCTATTGTTAGTTATGTTCAGTCTGTGCGGCCTCTGGCCGAAGACGGTGTAGTGTCTTTATAAAAATGAGTCAAATTTACAATACCACACAAAAATTACTAAATGTGTTCTTCCTTCAATCTAAATAGTCTCTAATATACAGGGGATGGCCAAAATGTTTGGGATAGGCAACTTTTTTCTCCCACAAAAAAATTCAACATGCTGTAACTTTTCATAGAGTGCATCAAAAAATCTCAAACTTTGTCTGTTTATCAACCTATTATATGTGCATCAGTCGTATAAATTAGGGCTCGATTGAATAATTTTTCGCGAAGTTAGAACCGTTAGGGTAAAATACTATATTTTAGACAACACGTTTTTGAGCTGTCATATCTCGGTAACCAGCGAACTAACCAGCGAATTGAATGATTTTTTAAACGTTTATCAACAATATATTGATACTTAAAACAACGTTATAAAATGTAATATTTTCTCACGGCGAATTAAATTATACGGGGTTGAAATTTTTACCTATATAGAGGAAAATAGGTCAAATTTACAATACCACACAAATATTACTAAATGTGTTTTTCCTTTAATCTAAATATGCTCTAATATATCTGATTAAAGATAACTTGAGAACAGAAGTGGACAATCTTTGGGCATCAACACTAAAATTTATTATATATTGTGGACATTGACGTAAAAAAGTCCACAAGAAAAATCCAAAAAGTGTCAATCCATGATAATTTTTTTCAACGTTCAAAATGTATCTATGTTTTAATAGTTTGTGAAGAATTTGTATATTGTTAGTGTACGTTCACTGGTTTCTGAGATATGACAGCTCAAAAATGAGATGTCTAAAAAATAGTGTTTTACCCGAACGGTTCTAACTTTGCGAAAGATTAATCAATCGAGCCCAAATTTATACCAATGATGCACATATAATAGGTTGACAAACAGTCAAAATTTGAGATTTTTTGATGCACTCTATGAAAAGTTATAGCATGTTGAACTTTTTTGTGAGAGTAAAAAAGTTGCCCATTTTAAAACAATCCAGGCCAAGACGAACGTGTGACTTTTTTTCAAGTTTAAAAAAAACTGTTTTAACCAGAAAACCATTAAAAAAAATTCATCGTCCCCGTTAAAACTGCGAGGAAAAACTATTACAGGATGTTTGAAAGTTTATTTATTATTTATTTAACATTCCGAGATTTCTTCTGATATAATCGTCTGAAGTTCTATTTTGTTTTTGTAGAATTTCATAAGTATTTTGGCAGGATATTTCTTGAATCCTGTGTATGTCCTCCGAGTTGGATCATCAAAAGATTTCGCAAAACTATTTCTACAATATATATTTTTTTCAAATGTTTTAATCCAATCTCTTTTTTTCAATGGTAAATAATTGAAATTACTGTTTCTGTTAGGAGAGGGTATCCAGTTAGTCAAGAGGTTCTATGGATCGCCAATCCGTAGACGGAGGGTTCGATTCCCGTTCTGGTCGGGAAAATTTACACGACTCCCTGGACATAGTGTGTCATTGTACTTGGAATGGCAGGCAAAGAAAGCCCTTCAATTAATAATTGTGTAAGTGCTCTGATAATACTGAGTTGAAGATAGGCAGGCCAAGTTCCAATGTAAACGTCGAGCCATAAAGAAGAAGAAGATTTATGTAAAGAAACTTTCAGAAGACGGTTTTTCAAAAAAATACATTTTTGAGAAAAATCCAAAATGGTGCGGGATTATTTGGGCAGAAGAAATTTGGGCACTTTCTGGCATAACTTCGTCATGTTTGTACCAATTGAGTTAGTTTTAGGCATACGGTGAAAACCGTTCAGTAACTAGCCATACACAGAAAAAAATAATCATGTAAAATTCAGCGAGAAATCATGCACATAAGGGGAATGCTAGAGTTAGTGCATATTTACTTGAGGTATCATGTAAAATTACGTTACGATCGTATAAATTTCCGCTAATAGTCGTGTAGCCGGTTGGAGTCCATGATGGTTTACACGATGGTTGGCGGAAATTTACACGATGGTAATGTAATATTACATTATTTCTCATGTGAAAATGCACTGACTCTAGCATTCCCTTTATGTGCATGATTTCTCGTTGAATTTTAATTACATATTTTTTTTCTGTGTACACATTAATAAAAATATATATAAAAAAGTAACCCTTTACAAAAATGCATATTACTAGATACGAAATTGTCGTAGTTATAGCGAAAACTGCTCTGACTAGAATCTCTTGTTCAAATGTTCTTTAAATCCTATTCTGAAATAGATACGATATTGATTTTGCTATGAGGAAATCCGGATATGTTAGATATATAGATATGATTCTATATTCTGTAGTATTTTTTTTCCTTAACGAAGTTATTTTTACAGTGCCAGTGGAAGAAGCGTCACAGCGGCTGTGTTGCGTTGAAGCTACTGAAATCTTTTTGGGTATTTTTGTGGCGTTTCAGTCTTTTCGGGGATCAAAAACAACTATATGTTTTCTATTTCCAACGTTTCGATCCTTATTGGATCTTCTTCAGGGAATCGAATAAGTTGTTGTTTCTTCGTCTAGTAGTTGTTTTTTGAAACATTTTAACTGTCATTCCTTGTTTTTGAAATTTGTCCGTTTTTTGGAACCGGAAAAACCTTCAAATTTCGAAAAACTGATTTGGTAGTCTGAACCCGGACCGCAATCCACTACTTTTGCGTATAGTTGTTTTTGATCCCCGAAAAGACTGAAACGCCACAAAAATACCCAAAAAGTCTACCAAACAGTCGTCGCCAAAGCTGCTACTGAAATCGGAACTGAAAGTAACTAAAATCATTTTGTTTTGCACCTTAATCTCCTGAAGGAAGGAGGTACCTGTGTCTCACTTGTCCGACAGAGTGGTATATATCTATATCTCATGTGCTTATCACGCATTATGCTGCTTAAGCTGTTAGTACACAGGGTCAAATATTTGTCCAAAAAGAAACCAATGCCTAAACATTTTGTTTGACTCGATCAAATTTTCATTAGTTTCAAACAGATGTTGTTTCTTGAGTTCTTTCCTTGTCAAATATTTGGCCCTGTGTACTTCAGGCCTTAGTTTTTGCTTTTGAATCACCTACATGCACTGAAAACTCTGCAACATGCGGAAACATATGCCATCGGGCTTTGTTGGGGCAGAACTTTCGCAATCTAACTGCGGGAACTGCTGTCTGCTTAGTTTCGGATGGTATATCACGATGCTGTCACACAAAGCCGTTTCAAGTTCAGACGTTCTGTAGAATAAAGAGATTGAATAGAGTCGCTTTTCAGATGGTGTTTACGTGAATACGTGATATTTTAGGACTTTTGAAACTCATCGACGAGAATATTGGCTTGGGTTATCAAATGTCATGCAAATTAAGGTAGGCGATTGTGAATAATGTCATTAGTATAATCGATCATTAAACGAACGAGGTTAACCTGAAAGTTGTACGTAAACACTAAGATAACGAACATTATATAGTATATGGTTCTGCAAATCAGGCTCAAATTGATGATCACTGAGTAGTTTGTAGAGCTCATTGGTATGATGCTTACATTACTTAATACCTTACAATAATGATGGAGATTGTTTTAATTTTAGTAAATTAAAGCCTGCGCACTTTAGAATCGGTACGCTTTCTACCGGCTGCAGATTAGAAACGGATTAACCTAGAAAAAAAATGTTGTATGAAGCAAATGAAGCTTATTTATTGTGTTTTGTAGGAAAAATATGAAAAATCAGCTTTTATTTGTTCAAGATAAAATTTTGACCTGATTGTGAAATTCATGTCATTTTATTCTGCACAAACCAATGATCGTCAATATTTTCAAATTTCACAGCTTACGGGCTGATATTTCCGCAAGAAGCAAAATTATACTCATCAAACATATGCTCAAAACAAGTTACGACATTAAACTTTTGACAAATATGGTTCACAAGACCATAATAAACTTATAGCCTTATTGGCCATTCACGCTATATTCAAAACATAATTTTACTCACACTAATTTTTTATGAAAAAATATTTCCTGAGATCGTTTTTTGGACCTACAATTCCCCAATTCAAGTGGCCCAACTTAATTCATATCAAAACCTGGATTATTTTTGGAATTATTAGCAGTTTTCCCTCACAGTAGTCGGAACTTAACAGTCATAAGACTAACTCCTCATAATAAGCCTAAAATAAGATAGTTTTCATAGATAAAACACTGAAAACCATATAGATTATGGAACTGTAGATGTTATTCTATGATCACAAATAAAAAACTTCTGAGTAGATTCAGTTTTATTAAAAAAAAATCGTTAGATATTTCACGCCATCAAAACACATATAACGAATTTCGTCAGCAATAGTCCATACAGCTTTCGAGCCACGATTAATTATATTGTTTCGCATCAAATAATTGATTTCTTGTATACCGATACTAATCGTATAGTATTCTTCCCGTATGCGTATTTGCCGAACTAAAGCTTATGCGAAAATAACTTTTTTGACCTTAAATATCTATGCAAGTTTTTGATTTTCCATAAAACCCTTCAAAGGCTTACCATAGCTATATTGGAAATTTTAAAACACTTATGGAATATTTTACTCCCCTTAATCAACAATCATAATACCAAGAACTATTATATACTGCGTAATTGGTGGGTTTGATAATTATATATTCCTACACAAATCTTGAATCTGACAATGATTGGTTTTTGCTCAATGTGTGCAGAAAAAACTGGCACTATTCACGAATTCAGATCAATAGTTCATCTAAAAATGTAAAAACAGCAAATTTTATACTTTTCCTACAACCTGCAATAGATAAGCTTCAATTGCTTCTAACAACACTTTTTTCCAAGTGACTCCGTTTTTGAGCGGCAGCCGGCTGAAAGTGTACCGATTCTAAAGTGCACAGGCTTTACAAAAAAAAAATACTTTGCACGAGTTAATGATTCGACGTTTGACATCGTGGATGATCCCGATGAAGTAGTTCCAATCGCAATTCTTTTTTTCATCGCTGAGGTCGTTGATATTGATTTCAATTCTTCCATTTCCCACAAAGCAATAGCTTCAATCTTTGTGAGCTTATACACTAAATTCTGTTTTTACGCGATTTTTTGTTCCGCGTAAAAAAATCGTGTAAAAAAGTTTTCTAAACTTTTTTTATCGGATCATCCTAAAATTTTGACAGGGTATCAAGGATGATAAGAGAGATCTCTGGTAGAAATTTGAGCCCCATCGGAAGTAAATTGCGACCAGGAGAGAAGAATCTTTCCAAAAACACATCGCGTAATTTCAAGAAAATCGTGTAAAAAAAATCGTGTAAAATAAAACCGCGTAAAAAAAGATCGTGTAAAAAAAGAATTTAGTGTAGCTTTCTGAGCTGCAGAAGGGGATGAGATGTTTCTTTGTCAACCTACGAATGTCGCTGGGGTTGAGTACCCATTTTCTTAATATTCCTTGTAATCCGGTAGGTTTCACGTGGAAGTAGAGATAAAAGTTCTGGTAAAAATTGCTGGATAAGTAGCAAGGACCTCGATGAACTTTATATTATTCTCTCAGAAACACATTACCCAGACTTTATCAAACGAAAGACACATCGTTTACAACCCGTGCCCTTAATTTGAATTGCAATTGGGAATTGGAAATACATAACACAATTCGCACGAAAAACATTATATGCATTGCAATATTTTATAAGAAAAATTCCGAAATAATTATCCCCCATCTTTTTGGAGGACAAACACAAACTTAGATGGAGTAGATGTGTATTGGATAAATGTTGCAAGTCATTGTGTTGCTTGCCACAGTTTATGTTTTGCTTGTTGATTGATGTAGGGTCTGGGACCATTTGGGCAGGAGCACCTATTTTGGGCACTTGCTGCTCTAACACAGTCAAATTCAAACCGATTGACTTCAAATTTTGAACATGGCTGGATGCTGTGCCTATCTGATCGTGTTTCAAAAATCAAGTCAATCGGTTCAAAATTGACTGAGTTATAGCAGCAAGTGCCCAAAGTAGGTGCTCCTGCCCAAATGGTCCCAGACCCTACCTACTGTCGTGACTCAGTTATTTTCGGGTTGCGTTTCAGTTTACATGACAGCCACAGCTATTCCTGTCCCTTTACCAACTTAACTCAGGGTTTGCCACAACAATGACATCCTAACAAACGCACGTGTATAAGATGTCATTTTTTCGATTATAACTTGTGCCTATTTTTATTTCCTGCAGAAGTATTCGTCACGATATGCGGCACGAGGACGATTGTTCCATATCACATGAAACTAAATGGGACCATCCGTTACTGGATCTACAGTATGCGGCAGGAAAAAATGCGAAAGTGTTTTTCAACTTCAAACCTCATTTTCGTCCATTTGACATTAACCAATCTATGTTTCAACGTTCCATGATCTATAATAGGCTAGTTTTCTGAAAAGTTAATTAAAAAATTTCCCATTTTGGTCACTAACCTTTACAGGGCGGCGCCTGAAGATGAAGACAACCAGAATTTTCAAACCGCAGAAAATCGCACAGGTCGCTAAATTTCGCATCTGTTAAAACTAAATTGTTGATTTTCTCTACAATATCATCAAATATATGTACTTATTTCATCTGGTATGTGAAACTACATGGCTCTGGATCAGTGTGGTCTGGTTGTTCATCGAAGTTGAGCAAATTTTGTTACTGTTATAGTCATTTTGTTTAATGACCATTGGGCGCGCAGTTTATTGATATCCGCTTATTAGGCCTACATTATCACATGTTAAACATCAAATATGTTCATTTTTATTTTTCAGTGTTAGAATATAGACATTGACTGATACACTGTCATGAAAAAATAGTCATATATATCCCATATTTAGCGTGTAATAGTGCCTTGAACTTTTCGCATTTTTTCCTGCCGCACCCTGTACCCTTGACTTTGATTTGACATTAGTTTCCCTCCAATTGTTGAAATGGTTCGTACACGCGGTCAAAACCCTTCACATGACCTGATCAGCATAAGAATGACACAAATAGGATTCATTGAAATGCCTCCATCGCGTGCCGTATTGATCACATTTCCTTTTCATCCGAAGCGAAGCCAAAAGGTCTGGGGAACGCATTTGATTCATCCGTCCAAAGGGACCAATTGTTATCACTTCACAGAGAACAGACATCCAAGTCGGAAGAAATGTTCTTAACCAACTTGATTATAAAAATCGATATTATAAATTAGCATAATGCATCATTCGATATATTTTAGTAATAAACATTTCTGAAAATAGTAGTGGAATAAAATAAAGTTAAATAGGTGAATAAAGTCTCAGTTAATATTTAGCTGAAAAAGTGCTCAAGTTAAATGTTCAATAACCGAGATCCAAGCTTTTTCAGTTGAGACGCTACGCATATAGGATGAACATTTCACGCTTTTGTAATTAATCTTCAAGCTCCGCGATCTGTGGACACGTGCCTGCCCGAACTGACGACATTCCACCCTATTTGCAAAGTTACACCACCAACCGGCATCAGGTTCTATTTCCATACAGAATCACCACCCAACCCTACTGGGGATAGGGATCTTAATGGGGGGCAACTTACGCCAGATATTGGCAGTTTGGACTACTACAGACCAGTCAGTAGCCGGTGGTGGTGTTTACTCAGGCAGCCTGGCTGCCGGCAGCGTTCTCGATTATCTCGATCTAGATGGGACGGACTTGAGGGCCTCTCTCATTACTGATGCTTTCCTTCCCCTACTACGTTGATGTTGTTTTTTTTCTCTCTTATTGATGATGATGGTGATACGGTTGCTGATGGGGTTGGTTATGGAGCTGCCGTCGTTCTCAAGAAACGATTAATTAAAAGCAATTGAAGCAACTATTAAGAGTGCTCTTCTGATGCAGCTGGGCCACGAGCCGATAGATGGTGTAGTAGTTTATCGAGATGAGACTGAGGACATGAGCATAACCTGATATTGAACACATGTTTGTAGATCGTTAACTAGACAATGGGACAATTGATGGTTAGAGATTTCTTTTAGGGCGTTACCTATATTTGAATAAAAAAAACTTTATTCCATTCTTTCCAAAGTTATGCACAATATCTGTGCTGCAGTGAGCATTCTAAGAACATTTTTGCCTTTGTATATCGTGTAGCTGGAATGAATATACTTTATGCCGAAAGAAGTAGGTGCTGCAAAACGGGGAGTCGATAAGGAGAGCGCCCAACATTGCTCTGGTCCTTATAAATTCCTACCTCATGCTTCCAAGGGTCAAGCGACGACAAAGGCCGCTACCTAAGAGTTATGTGATTAACTGGTAGTGCAACCTGGGCACCTTTGTCCTTCTGACTTCAGCTAGATTGAGGAGGTACGTCCCTAGCGTCTGTTCACCAAGGAGGTGCGGCTCAAACAGCGTCTGTTCTGGCATCCAGCGGCTGAGTATGAAATGCTCCTCCACCGCCCGGAAGCTCTATCTAAGGTGGCAGCCCCACTACGGTTGATAGGAGACCTTAGGCCAACAACCTACTGTTTCCGAAACCCAAAAACCGTTACAGAAACCGAAAATGAAAGATTACGAAAGATGTTCAGAAAACTTCCATAACTAAAGAACCGGGAATCGATCCCTGATACTCCCAGCATGGTTGTGCTGAACATCACTGCGTTTGCCAAGGATAGAAATCTCGTTAGTATCAATTTCAAAGTTCCAGATATGTTTAGGTTTGTTTGAATTAGTTTTCTAAAATTAAGATTCAGGATACTCTATATTTGAACACTTTTCAATAGATGACGTTATTCACAGATTACCATGCTGAAGATTCGCAAAAACAAAACAATTTAGTCACAAACACTTTGATTAATCTGTCTCATCACCACGGCTCTCCAACAGCAAGCCTAACAACTCTGCCGGTATTGCTAAATTAACAAGATAACATCCAACTTTGTTCGCACTTTGCGTCACAGCATCAGTTTACTCTTTGAAACGCCGCCGGCTGCCTCTGTCCAGATGCCACACGATGGCCAATGGAGTCATGCTCCCCATAGCAGCGCGAAGCTTTTCATTTATCACATCCCCTGATCGATCTGGCGTATCCATAACTATTGCCAGCTGTCAGTTCAATGCTTTAAGATCTGTATAAATGATTTGGCAGTTCTCGGTCTTTGTTTATTAAGACAGATTGAAACTAAAGTGTCTTTAATTAGGCCAATGTGGCGAAAATTTACAGAAGTCTTATAAAATTTTCCGTTATGAATCTGTATGATGAAGACAATTGAATAGGTGGAAAGTGTCGATAACCTTTTTACGATAAAACTAAGATCATTATTGTTTACCATTTATTTTACATACAAATTCCACATACAAGTCCCTCCAATCATAACCAAATAAAATGAGGCATACTTACAGGGGATGGCCAAAATGTTTGGGATAGGCAACTTTTTTTTCTCTCACAAAAAAGTTCAACGAGCTATAACTTTTCATAGATCGCATCAAAAAATCTCAAATGTTGACTGTTTGTCAACCTATTATGTGTGCATCATTGGTACAAATTTGGGCTCGATGGATTAATTTTTCGCAAAGTTAGAACCGTTCGCGTAAAACACTATTTTTCAGACAACTCATTTTTGAGGTGTCATATCTCGGAAACCAGTGAACCGAATTGAATGAAATTTTGTACGTACACTAACAATATGTAAATGCTTTACAAACTATTAAAACATAGGTACTTTTTAAACGTTGAAAAAAGTTATCATGGATCGACACTTTTTGGATTTTTCTCGAAAAAATGTAATTTTTTCACATCAATGTCAATAAATTTAAGTGTTGATATCCAAAGATTTTCCACTTCTGTTCTCAAGTTATCTCTAATCAGATATATTAGAGCCTATTTAGATTGAAGGAAGAACACATTTAGTAATTTTTGTGTGGTATTGTAAATTTGACTTATTTCCCTCTATATGGGTAAAAATTTCAATCCGATATAACTTAATTCGCCGTGAGAAAATATTACATTTTATAACGTCGTATTAAGTATCAATATATTGTTGATAAACGTTAAAAAAATCATTCAATTCGGTTCACTGGTTTCCGAGATATGACAGTTCAAAAATTAGTTGTCTGAATAATAGTGTTTTACCTGAACGGTTATAACTTCGCGAAAAATTAATCAATCGAGCCCAAATTTTTACCAATGATGCACATATAAAAGGTTGACAAACAGTCAAAATTTGAGAATTTTTGATGCACTCTATGAAAAGTTACAGCATGTTGATTTTTTTTTTGGGAGAAAAAAAGTTGCCTATCCCAAACATTTTGGCCATCCCCTGTATAACAAGATTATATCAAATTTTGTTAGATTATACTTGTTGAATTATAACTAAATTATAATAAGTTCTGCTATCCATTCAGAACAAAGGCGTAAATAATAAGTTTTGTTTTAATTATCTTGGTTTTAATTATTACTCTATATATACATACAACCACTAATGGACCGATCGTTGCTGCATTCAATTTGTGGCTACCGATAGCTAAGCGAGTCGATTTTATCAAGAGATGATTTTTGTCATTATTCCCACCAGGATCAAACACCACAAAGAGATCGAAATATCGAAATAAATAAGGTACCCCGGGGCAAGTAAGACCTAAAAAAGTGCTAGTTTGGTTTCGTCCTGCCAAAAAAAAAAATAAAACATACATAATTTTATAATTTCAATGGTTTGTAAAGACATTGTTGGTATATTTCTTCATATTGACGGGCATTTAAACTGTTTAAAAATTTTTAAATTCTATATATCATGGATATAAAGAAAAGTGCAGCAGATTGTCATTTACTGCGTTTCACGGGGCAAGTGGGACCTATTCGGAATGTTTGTACATATGGCTTAATATAGTTGCTGCTTGTAATGTAGCATTAGTATAAATACCTCATACGATTAATTATATTCAGAGATTTGTGTTGGAAGAGTTTTGTGGTACCGTGCATAAATTACGTAACACATAAAATAACGAATTACTAAGAGAAAAAGTTGGTTTAACTCTAGCAGCTCGTGCAAAACCAATTGTTTTTTTTTACACAAAAAGCGCCATAAAGTTAAATGAAGGAAGATTTCAAACCCTCTTTTCATAAGACATAGTTTATGAATCTCACCAAAAGATTTTTAAAGATTTACAGATGTAATGTTTTCCCTTACATAATTTAACGATCATCAAATAAAGATTTTTTAAATCGTGAAGTTTGAATAGGTCATTTTCCTATTTTTTGATTCTTTATGGACGGTTCCTCATTACTCAGAAAAACTCATTTTTCCGGCGAAAAACCAAAAAATGATAGAGATATAGACGAAAATGTGAAAAATAGATTGTTTCTAATAAAAATATGTTTTACCCAGGACATCACCAAATTAAGCAATAGCTTTATCATCAAAAGAGAAGTAATTAAGTATAATTTAACGATCGATTACTTAAGACACCGATTTTTACTTCACTTTTGTGTAAATTTCGACTTAAGCTGAAGAAAGCGAGATCAAACTATGAAATTGGGTTTGTTCACTCTCATAGGTCTCACTTGCCCCAGATGCTGAAATGCACTGGGGTAAGTGAGAGCAGTTAATTAAAGGTAATAAATGAAAATAAATTACAGCTTTTTCGCTTGAAATATTTTGCAAGTACTCCAAATATTATCCTGAAACCGAAAAAGTTTGACTTTATTTATTATTCTATGTTTAAACGACGAATGTAGTAGAGTACGTTAATCTCACTCATTGAATTGAAAATGATATATAATCAACAATTACATATATGGTTCCTTTATGGTGGAAACAATAACTATTATTGTATTCAAAGTATCTGTTGTTGTGGTACCTATGTTTTTCACGAAGAACGTTTGCCTTAAAAATAGATAATAATAAAAATAATAGCTGTAGGTCTCACTTGCCCCGGATTCTCACTTGCCCCGGGGTACCTTATACGAAATTTGGTACCAAATAATGCAGACCGACGGCCAAAAAGACGACAAGCGTGTTTTTTCACATCACTGTAATTCATCAGCTGGCTTTTCACTGTTGATAATTTGTTTGGAAGACGAGCACCGGTCCATCCATTTACTTTGGATCGACTTGAGCATGCACATTTATAGTTGGCTGTTTCTGAACCGATTTCGATACCGTACTGAATGATAGCAGAAATAGTAGACTGCTCATTCGATGTAACTCTTGCACATTGTTGTTTCGGGGATTGACGATCAACTGTTACTGCACTGGTACTCGTGTTGCTGTTGAAGACGGCCGTTGACGGGCTACAATCCGCTGCACACCGTCGTTCTAATGCAGAACGAGTATTTTCACCACCTTATTTTACCTCGATTACTTCTTTCCTAGCACACAAAAGCAACTCTATTCTTTGCACAGCTTTTTCGTAAGCTTCCTCAATCTCTTCCAATCTCCGTTCATATTCTTCTTCAATGCGCCTTTCTTTTTCCTCGAACTGGATCCTCCTTAATTGACGCCGTTCTTCTAACAGCTTCAAAATTTGCTCTGATCCCTCCATTGCACGAAGCCTTTGCCAACAATGATTAGAATCATTGAAGTTTATTGGGAAGACTTTCCTTCGGATTATTTAATACTTATTGAAAGCAGATTCCATCGTGATCAGCTTCAATGCTGAAATACTATTTCATTTATTAAAAATATTACATAATATCATTTACAAAACTTACATTCTAGTATTTTGCTCAACTCCTAAGGAACTGCTTTCCAACACTCACTTCCACTGCTCTGCTGAAAGGTTTCAATGTCTATACGCTAAAGTATTCTACCAGTGTTGCCAGTTTCACCTTATCTTTCTTCTAGTGAAAACCTTCACAACAGCCATTTTATTGAAAAGTGTAAATTTGGTCTTTTGGTCGCCTAGCGACCAAACAGTTTGACCAGCGCCAATATTAGTCATATTAGCATAGTTAAAAAACGCCTATGTTTTGAAGAGGGCCATAACAATATTATATATCGTTAACTGTTATGGCCATATTTGCTGTATGTTCAATAGCTTGAAAGAATTGAAAGAAGGCATAACGCCAGCACAGAGTAGTAATCATTTTTATGACAAAAATGTTCACGACTGTTCTACTTACAAACACTACGCTTCATTAACACTCCCACTGCCATGCTATAAATCACTTACACCAACTGCCATGCCTCAAAACAGTGGGAACGGTATTTTTCAACTGCTAATATCTCAGCCGTTTTTCATCCGATTTGCAAAATTTTTGAAGCTATGAATTTTCCCAGCCTTCTAGATGAACATAAAATTTTCAAACTATGGATTTGACCAAAGTTCTATTTTTGAGTACTCAAAAACTCGGAGCAAGTACCTTAAAAAATACTGTTTTTCTGGAGCCGTTCCGAATGTAAATTAGTTTCCACGCTTATTCTAATGTTGAATTGCCCATATTAATAAAGCAAAATTATTGCAAAGAAATATATGGAGATACTCATTATTTAAGAGCATAAAATCTTCACAAAATTACGTATAATACAGAAAATTTGTATATTCGATTTGAACTTTGTATTCATCGCGACAACCCCTGTGTTTTATTGCTTGAAACCAATCACGTGCACATGAAAAATCTTTTTCCATACGATTGTGAAAAGTGTGAATCACAGAAACTACAAAATTTTCATAAAATCACGTATAATACAGGAAATTCGTATTTTCAGTTTGAACTCTACGTTCATCGCGACAATCCCCATGTTTTATTGCTTGAAAACAATCACGTGTACATAAGAATAGATTTACAAATAAATGGGGACAAGTGTGAATCATAAAAACTACAAAATCTTCACAAAATTACGTACAATACAGAAAATTTGTATATTCGATTTGATATTTGTATTCATCGCGACAACCCCTGTGATTTATTGCTTGAAAACAATCACGTGTACATGAGAAAACTTTCTCAGAACGATTGTGAAAAGTGTGTATTTTAGAAACTACAAAAGTTTCATAAAATAACGTATAATACAGGAAATTTTTATTTTCAGTCTGAACTTTACGTCCATCGCGACAATCCCCATATTATATTGCTTGAACATAATCACGTGTACATAAGAATACATTTACAGATAAATGGGGACAAGTGTGAATCATAAGAACTACAAAATCTTCACAAAATTACGTATAATACAGAAAGTTTGTATATTCGGTTTGAACTTTACATTCATCGCGACAACCCCTGTGTTTTATTGCTTGAAAACAATCACGTGTGCATTAGAAAACTTCTTCCAATCGATTGTGAAAAGTGTGTGTTTTAGTAACTACAAAATTTTCACAAAATCACGTATATTACAGGAAATTTGTCTTTTCAGTTTGAACTTTACGTCCATCTCGACAACCCTTGTGTTTAGTGCTTGAAAACAATCACGTGTACATTAGAAAACTTCTTCCAATCGATTGTGAAAAGTGTGTGTTTTAGTAACTACAAAATTTTCACAAAATCACGTAAAATATGTACAGGGAATTCGTATTTTCAGTTCGAACTTTACGTTCATCGCGACAATCCTTGTGTTTTATTGCTTGAAAACAATCACGTGCACATAGGAAAACTTTTTAAAGCATTTGTGAGAAGTGTGAATCATCAAAACTACAAAATCTTCACAAAATTATGTACAATACAGAAATGTTGTATATTCGGTTCGAACTTTACACTCATCGTGACAATCCTTGTGTTATATTGTTTCAAAGCAATCACGTGTATATAAGAATAAATTTACAGATCACTGGAAACATGGATTCCTACAATTTTTCTTCTTCTAGGCATTCCTACAGAAATTGTTTCAAGAATTGTTGAGAAAATTTTCCTGGGATTTCCTAAGTAATTCCTCGGACCTGGTGTGATGGTTAGTTAAAGCACAGGCATTTCACCATGAGGACCTGGCATCAAATCCCACTCCCGAAAAAACACACAAAATGTGAGATCTTCCTTCGGAAGGGAAGTAAAGCGTGGGTCCCGAGATGAACTAGCCAAGGGCTAAAAATCTTGTTAATACAGATACAAAAAATAATTCCTCATGGGATTGCTTATGAGATTCCTCATTGAATTTCTTCAGGAATTCATCCTGAGATTATTTCTTCTGTGTTTATTTCAGGAACAACTGCAGGAATAATTTTAAAAATTCCTCCAAGAATTCCCCAGGAACTCTTTCAAGAATTTCTTTAGAACTTCCTCTTGGAATTCTTTCAGGAATTCCTCCAGGAAATAATCCAGTACTTTCTCCAGGAACTTTTTATGGATTCCCTTAGGAATGCCTCTTGGAATTGCTTCCAGGATTCATCCTGGGGTTTCTACAGGAACGCCTGCAGGGATTCCTTCAGGAACTGCTACAGGGATTCATCCAAAAGTTCATTCACTCTTTCTAGAATTACTTCAGGATTTCTCCAAGAATTCCATCTGTGATTTATTCAGGAACTTATCATGGGATTTCTCAACGAATTTGTTCAGGAATTCCTCTAAGAATTCTTCCAGTGATTTCTCTGGGGATTCTTTCAGGGATTCCTCTAAAAACTCCTTCAAGGAATCCTACTGAAATGCATCTAATTTTTTTATCATATTCCTATAGGAATTCCATCAGAAATGCTTCCAGGAATTCTTGTAGAGATTCCTCCAGGAGTTTCTCCAGAGATTCCTCAGGAAATCCCTACACGCTTTCGTCTAGGGTATCTTCTAGAAACTCCTTCAGGAATTTCTCCAAGGCTTCACTCGGGAATTCCTTCTGTGATTCTTTCTGGAACAACTTATTTTAAAAATTCCCCCAGTAACTTTTCTTAGGATTCCTTCAGGAATTTCTCCTTGAATTCTTTAAGGAACTCCTCCAGGTATAAATTCAGTACTTCCTTCAGGAACTGTTTAGGGATTCTCTTGGGAATTCCTTGGGATTCTTCAGAAATACCTCTAGAGTTTTCTTCAGGAACTGCTATAGGGATTCCTCCAAGAATTCCATCAGGATTTTCCCTAGGAATTCCTACAGGATTTTTTCCAGTAATTATTCAGGGGATTCCTCCAAGGGTTTTTCCAGATACTTCTACAGGAATTCCTCCAAAGATTTCTCCAGGAATTTATTCAATGGTTCCTTCAAGAATTCCACTACGAGTTCTCCTCGGCATTCTTCCAGGAATTTATTCAGGGATTTTCCAGGGATTCCAACTTGGATTCATGAAGAAAATTTTCCAGGGTTCTTTTCAGCGATTCCTTCAGGGATCCCTCTTGATATTCCTCAAGGAATTCATGCAGGCATTCCTCAAATATAGGAAAATTCTCCAGAAAATTCACCAGGAATTGATCTAGAAATTCCTCCATAAATTCTGTCATAAATTCATCCAAGAATTTCTCTATGTAATCCTTCAGGGATCCCTTCAAAAATTCTTCAAGGATTATCTCTAGGAAGACGCATTGAAATTTTTCCAGGGATTCCTTCAGGAATTCTTCCAGATTTTCCTCCAGTAATTGCTGCAGCGATTCCTTCAGGAATTCTGCAAAGAGAATTCTTCCAGAAACTTCTTCGGGGATTTCTGCACGAATTTCTCTTAGGATTTTTCCAGGGATTTTTCAAAAATTCCCTTGAGGATTTCTTCATGAATTCCTCCAGAAATTCCTCTAGAAATTCCTACAGGAACTTTTCAAGATTTTTACAAATTATTACAAAAAAATCTCCCGGAGTTCCTTTAGCGATTCCTCCAAAAAATCATTCAATAACTATTTCAATGATTCCTCTAGGGGATTCCTCCAGGTAATCTTCCAGATATTCCTCCAGAAATTCTCACAGAAATATCTCCAGGAATTCCTCTAGGATTTAGTCTAGGAATTGCTCCCGGAACTCCTGCAGGAAAATCTCCAGGAAGTGCCCCAGGAATTTCTTCAGGAGTTGATACAAAAATTGCTCCTGGACATTCTTCAGAAATTATGTCAGCAATTTCTCCAGAAAATGCTTTAGGAATTTCTTCAAAAATTCTTGCAGGAAATTCTCCAGGAATACCTTAAGGATTTTTTAGGAATTCCTTCAGGCATTTCTCCAGGAATTACTCCAAATATTGTTTCAAGAACTGTTTCAATGATTCCTCCTGGGATTTCTCCATGAATTTCTCCAGGGCGTTTCTCAAGAATTCCTCCAGGAAATCCTTCGAAGATTCCTCCAAGAAATACTTCAAAGATTCATCCAGGAAATCGTTCAGAAATTCCTCTAAGAATCTTCTAGGGATTTCTTCAGAAATCCTTCCAGGATTTTTTCCAGGGATACTTCCAGGAATTCCTCTAGGAATTCCTCTAGGAGTTGATTTAGGAATTCCTCCTGGGATTTCTCACAAATTTCTCTAAGGATTCCACTAGGCATTAGTTCAGCAATTCCTTCGTAAATTTCTCCAGGAATCCCTTCAGAAATTCCTCTAGAAAATCCTTCAGGAATTTCTCAAGGGATTTTTTCAGAAAAATAAATTTTCCAGATTTCCTTTAGAGATATCTCCAAAAATTCATCCAGTAGAATTTCTCTAGTGATTCATCCAGGAATTCCTTCAAGGATTCCTCCAACACTTCTCACAGGAATACTTCTAGGAATTCCTCCAGGCATTCCTTCAGGATTTTATCAAGGAATTTCTCCAGGAACTCCTCCGGGAATAACTCCAGGAATTTCTTCAGGAATTATTCCAGGAAATGCTACTGGACATCTTGCAGATTTCAGATTTTTCCAGAGATTCTTCCGGGAAATTCTTCGAAAATTCATCCAGGAAATCCTCCAGAAATTCCTCTAAGGATTCTTCCAGGAAATCCTTCTGAAATTTCTCAAGGGATTTTTCTAGAAATTTCTCCAGAAGTTCCTTCCAGAATTCCTCTGGATATTTCACCAGGAGTTGCTCCAAGAGCTCCATCAGGTATATATCCAGGAATTGCTACTGGGTCTCATCCAAGAATTCCTCAGGGGGTTACGCCAGGAATTCATTTAAAAGTTGCTCCATGCATTCCTTCAGGATTCTCTCTAGAGATTTTTTCAGGAATTGCTTCAGACAATCCACCAGGAATTCCTTCACGGATTACTCCAAGAATTTCTTCAGGGGTTCCTTCAGTAATTCCTCCAAGACTTTCTCTAGGAATTCCTTAAGAGATTTCTTCAAAAACTTTTCTCCCATAATTCCTTCAGGATTTTTTTAAGAAATTACTCCAAGGAACCCTCATGAAATTTATATAGGATTTCTTCTAGGAATTCCTCAAGAAATTTCCTCACAAATTTCTCGAAGGACTCCTCCCAGAGTTTATCCAATAATTCCTCTTGATATAGTTTTAGATAATACTCCAGGGATTCCTTCGGAAATTCTTACGGCATTTTTCCTGGAAGTCTTCCAGGGATTGCTCGTGGAATTCTACAAGTGATATCTTCAGAAATTCCTATCAGGTTCTTTTCAAAAATGTAGTAAGAAGTTCCTTCAGAAATTTCAGAAATTCTTCAGTCATCTTTTGCAGGGATGTACTCACGAATTTCTCCAGGATTATTTGATATTTTTTTTATTATTTCAACAATTTCTGGAGGAATTTATGCAGCGAATAGTATTGGAAGATAATTCAATAAAGATGCATACAAGAACCAGGAAATTATCCAAGGATTCTTTCAGTAATCCCTCCAGCAGTTTCCAGAAGTTTACTCAGCGATTCCATTAGTAAATCTTTCAATAAGCGAGACTATAAGTCCTCCAGGAAATCTTCCAAGCAACACACATGCCTCAAAAAAGTCACGGCAGGGCAGGTTTTAGATTATGAAGAAATCACAGTGACTTATTATAAACTTCTAGACACTTACATGCTAAAAGTGCTTTCATACATTTCTCCAGGGAATCCTTCAGGAATTCACCCAGGAAAGAATCTTTCGGAATTCTTCCATGAATTCATCCCGAAATTTCTCTCAAAAATGCAGCAGGAATTCCTCCAGGAAATTCTTCTCAAATTCTTCCAAACATTTTTCTTTGAATAAACTCTAGGATTTTTTAAATTCTTCTAAGGATCCTTCTGGAAATACGTTCATTGACATTTCTTTAAAATTATGCTCTGACGTTAGTGCATGCAGTATATGGGTATATAATACCACCTTTAGAGAGATTCCAGCAAGGATGTACTCGGAACAATAAGACTGAAGGTTATTTCAAAATAATTATACAAAGAGGATGCCGCTACGAACGTTGTGTTTTCACCAAAAATAAAACAAAATCTGTATTTTACGTAATTTTGTGAAGATATTGTAGTTCTAATAGTTCCTCATTCTCACAATCATTCTGAGAATGTATTCTTATGTACTTGATTATTTTCATGCAAAAAAGCAATAAGGTTGTCAGATCAATGCTGAGCTCGAACTTAAAATACATTTATCTTGCATTATACCAGTGGTTTTCAACCAGGGGGAATTCCCCCATAGGGGGGAATTTCGTTCTGTCATGCGGGGAATTGCCAATTCAAGAATATTATCTTATGATTTTATCTAAAGAACGAAGAAACAATTTTCAACATTGAAAATTTTCAGTGTATCGTGAATGATCGTCGTTAAAATGTAAGTGTACACTCTCAGAAAAAATCATGTAAATTTAAGTTCACTTGAATGCACATAAAAGGAGCGACCCGTTTGACACTAATTTACGTCTTCTATCACAAATAAAATCGAGCTAGCAATCGCTAGAGCTGAAGCGAGAGATAAAACATGTGTAAGTAAAACCCTGTATTTCACGTAATTTTTTTTGAAGATTTTGTAGTTTTCCAGAATCATACTTATCATGCGCATGTTGAGTTCCAACCACAAATACAAACTTCCTGTATTATACGTAAAATTGTGAAAACTGTGCAGTTTTTATGATTCATACTTTTCCCTATCGCTGTGGAAATGTATTCTTATGTTTGTATGTGATTGTTTTGAAGAATGAGAGACACGGATTGTTGCGACGGACGTGAAGTGCAAAACTGAAAATACAAATTTCCAGTATTTCACGTAATTTTGTGTTTTTTTTAGTTCCTAAGATTTACACATTTCACATTCGTTTTGAAAAAGTATTCTTATGCACATGCGATTGATCTCAAGCAATAAAACACAGGGGTTGTTACGGCAAATGTAAAGTTCGAACCGAATATACTTATTTTCTGTATTATACGTAATTTTGTGAAGATTTTGTATTTTTTATGATCCACACTTTTCACTTTCGCGTTGAAAAGTATTCCTATGTACACGTGATTGTTTTCAAGCGCTAAACACAAGGGTTGTCCCGATGAATACAAAGTTCAAATCGAATATACAAATTTCCTGTATTATACGTGATTTTGTGAAAATGTTGCAGTTCCTAAGAAACACACTATTCACAATCGTTCGGAAAAAGTTTTCTCATGAACACGTGATTGTTTTCAAGCAATAAAACACAGGGGTTGTCGCGATGAATATAAAGTTCAAACCGAATATACAAATTTTCTGTATTGTTCGTAGTTTTGTGAAGATTTTGTAGTTTTTATGATTCACACTTGTCCCCATTTATCTGTAAATGTATTCTTATGTACACGTGATTATTTTCAAGCAATATAATATGGGGATTGTCGCGATGGACGTAAAGTTCAAACTGAAAACACGAATTTCCTGTATTATACGTGACTTTATGAAAATTTTGTGGCTTCTAAGATTTACGCTTTTCACAATCATTTGGAAAAAGATTTCTCGTGTGCACGTGATTGGTTTCAAGCAATAAAACACAAGGGTTGTCGCGGTGAATACAAAGTTCAAACCGAATATACAAATTTTCTGTATTGTACGTAATTTTGTGAAGATATTGTAGTTTTTACGATTCACACTTGTCCCCATTGATCTGTAAATGTATTCTTATGTACACGTGATTGTTTTCAAGCAATAAAACATGGGGATTGTCGCGATGAACGTAAAGTTCAAACTGAAAATACGAATTTCCTGTATTATACGTGACTTTATGAAAATTTTGTAGTTTCTGACAATCACATTTTTCACAATCGTTTGGAAAAAGATTTCTGATGTACACGTGATTGGTTTCAAGCAATAAAACACAGGGGTTGTCGCGATGAAAACAAAGTTCAAATCGAATATACAAATTTTCTGTATTATACGTAATTTTGTGAAGATTTTATAGTCTTAAATAATGAGTATCTCCATATATTTCTTTGCAATAGTTTTGCTTTATTAATATGAGCAATTCAACATTAAAATATGCGTGGAAACTAATTTACATTCGGAATGGCTCCAGAAAGACAGCATTTTTAAGGTACTTGCTCCGAGTTTTTGAGAACTCAAAAATAGAACTTTGGTCAAATCCATAATTTGAAAATTTTATACTCATCTAGAAAGCTGGGAAAATTCATAGCTTTAAAAATTTTGCAAATCGGATGAAAACGGCTGAGTTATATCAAGTTGAAATTACCGTTCCCACTGTTTGGGAGGCATGGCAGTGGGAGTGTTAAAGAACGAACAAGCATAGAGGAAAATTAGAACGCGAAAGCTAAAGGTTTAATCATAATTCAGCCAAACTACATTTGACCCTATGACATTTAGTCAAGTGGCCAAATTAATATCAGAAAAATGTTTTCAAAATGGTTATGGTTTTCGGGTGAATGGGTTCTTCAGGCGTTTGAAATTCGGGTGAACTCATAACTGCCCTCATAAGAACTCTCCACTCTACTAACACAAATTCTTTTTATTTAACGTCTATGGAGATAGTTTGGGTGCCCTGTATCTTCTCAGGTCAAAAAAAGAGAGTTATGTCACTAAAGTTCAGCTCAATGGACGCAATAGCCTAATTTCCCCAACAGGGAAGAAAAATAAATACAAAAAATATAAATAGCATACACATCTGCATCGATGTTGAAGATATTGAAGGAGCAAAGGATTGAGGGAACATTGATTGGTTTGACAAACACAAGTTTGAAGAGGAAAAAATAAATAAAAACAAAAACCATTCGCAGTAAAAGTCAAAATATAAAAATAAGCCTCAAACATTAAAAAAAAAAACACATTAAGTTTTGATCCATGCTCCCACTTTAAGTAGGACAATAGCAAGATTGAAACTAGATGTGGTAGATATTACGCCGTAATGCACCGTTCTGAGATGATCTAACCATGTTACGAGACATAAATAACAAAATATGACTTTCATCCAAAATAGTGCTTATTATTACACTATTTTTATAACAATTTTAGTATGTTTCAAAGTTTGTATTAAAAGCTTTAAAACAACATAATAATGATATCTTTTGGAACTTGATAGTTAGTAATTAAAAACATAGAAACTATATGCTGTAACATAACTTTTAAAGAAATGAGATGGCAAAAATTATTGGTATTTCTCTAGACAATACTGATAGGAATACTCCAGATTTTTTTTCTCTGGGTTTCCCATGTACTACTAATGTATCTGCAGGGAATCCTGCATGAATTTCTGATGTCTCTCAGCAAAGCAAGAATTTCCGAAGATTTTGTCGGGGCCTGTAGCCTTGCAGTTACCGTTTCGCTTTGTAATGCGAATCGTCATGGGTTAAATTGCAAACCACTTAAAAAAACATTTGGCCAGCCAACAGAATATGCCGCACGGAAAGTGCATTGGGGAAACACATTCAACCTCTGTCAGCATTTGATGGTGATTGAGACAACAAGTCTGACGCATGATTCACGGCAAAACAGACCCGCGGCGCACAGAATGGACTGGATGAAAAAATATTGGGCTGGAACAACAAGCCTTTGTAACACAACAGCAGCAATATGTTGACATTAAAGTGTAAGAGCCTAGAAAAGATATAAAACTATGAAAGTGGCATAATAAGTGCAAGTGCACAGAGTGCCTACAAAATAGCTTATTACGCACTTATCACTAGATGTATTCCGAGAGTAATGCCTAGAGAACTCCATTGCGGAATCCCAGCAATCCTGGGCCGTCAGCAAATCCTGGAAGAATCCTAGGAGGAATTTTCGGAGGCACCCCAGCTGGTATCCTTAGAGAATTTTCAAGAGCAATTGCCTGCCAAGGAATGTCTGATGTGTTTCTGCTAGGATATCTCTAAAAATTTCTCCAGCGTTTCCTCCACAAACAGCTCCGAAGATTCCTTTAGAGATTTTTCCATGAATATTCATGGATTTCTCAAACATTTCCAGACGGTATTTTTGTTGCTGTATTTGCTGTAGGGGAACCTCCCGGAATTCATGAATTATTTCCAGCAGGAAATGCTTGAAGTTGAAGAATCCCAACCATACATCTTGAAGGTTTCTTACCAAGGAATTGTTGGAGACATCCCAGCAGAGAGCAGTGTCGAAAAAAATCAGCACAATGATGTTCAATTTGTGTGAAAACGAGCACATATAAACAAACACAGTTACCCATAGACACGAGGCCGAGAATGAACATGACAAAGAGAGACGAGACAATGTAAGCGGCGTCTTGTGGTGTCATCCACTGTAATTGAAGTTCAGTTCAGCTGAACTTCAGCTCGATGAATTCGAATATGAATTAAAATTGATTTATTATGGTTTAGGCATACAGATACCGATATGTTACCTTAATTCAATGCATTATAGTTACTTCTGGTGAGTGATGCAAAACAACTGCATTTTTTGCTTCTGCATCGTGCTTAATTAAAAATAATCAGCTGAAATTGAAAATACTGACTTTGAGTATCAGTAGGTAATTGAAGTTCAGCAGACAGCGGTCAAAAGAATTTCGAAAGCATACATTTCTGAGAATGCCGCTCGGATTGTCAAGACGACTATCAAAACAAAAACAAATCAACGACGCTGGCGCCGCTGGGCGTCGGTGGAGATGACCGTATTTTGACAATTGTCGTCACTGGCAGAGAGTCATTCAAAAATGGTGTCCATGATTTAGGAGGGAGGGGGTGTCTGAGAAAGTACACTCCATGCAATAGGTGTACAAAATAGCGGGATACAGGGGCGAGGGGGTAAAAATTCGAAATTCCTGGAAGCATTCCTAGAGAAATTCTAAAGGTATCACAGGAAAAATCATTATGGAGGGATCGTTGAGGGACCATGTACATTGCGTCGTGCTTTAAGTGGGAAGGGGGTGGGGTGTGGTTTGCAGAGCTTGAGGACCCATACAAAAAATATTGAGATCCCATTTAACCTTCCAGGACGCGCGCCATCAAGCAACCGAAACTGCACCGCGCTTGCGCTGTATACGAAAAGCGAGGATTTTTGGTAATGTTGTGCTTTTTACAACAGCGCGTGCGCTGAAGGGAAATGAAATGTGAAATTGGAGGGAGCGGGCGGGTTTCAAAAAGGTCGATTTTTGCGTGACATAATTTGTGTATCACCCCCAATGCCTTTTTTATTCTTTAATCACTTAACCTAATTTACAGCTCTATTGTCCACTGGGGCACTGCGTGAGCGATTCCAATTAGATTTTTGGTAATGTTGTGCTTTTTACAACAGCGCGTGCGCTGAAGGGAAATGAAGTGTGAAATTGGAGGGAGCGGGCGGGTTTCAAAAAGGTCGATTTTTGCGTGACATAATTTGTGTATCACCCCCAATGCCTTTTTTATTCTTTAATCACTTAACCTAATTTACAGCTCTATTGTCCACTGGGGCACTGCGTGAGCGATTCCAATTAGAAGCTGTACATATACTTTGTACAGCGCCTAAATGTATTCTATTTTAATTGTCTGTATCGAACTGATTGCCGTTGCGCTGCTTTCACTGTCTACCCTATCATGGTAGAATGATGAGCATGAGGATGTTGCTGTGTGACTGTTGTTTGTTCCTGTTTCCAGTCCGATTGGGGCTCCATTATGGGTTGCCGTTCGCCGATGTCCAAGTATCCGGGGTTCATTTGAGTCATGGGCTCAGAAGAGGGTCACTGTCAGCTGCTCTCAGGAGGAAAGAGCAACTGACGAAAGTGTCGGGGCTGGGATCGAACCCATGACCATCTGCTTATGAAGCAAACGTGTAGCCACTACGCCACGGGCCCCGGCTACCCCTAATGCTTATGCCACAAAAGTTCAGTTTATTGGACGCAGGGGCTTAATTTCGCCGAACAGCTTGGAGAAAAACTATGAAGCAGTCCATAGTAGAAGGATGAGCACGATGATGATCATGTGTGGCTCTTGTTTTTTTTTTCAGTCGGACTGAGGGTCGATAATGAATTGCCGTTCGCCGATATCCAATTAGCCGAGTCCATTAGAGTTATTAGCTCATAAAAGGGTCAGTGCCAGCCCCTCTAGGAAGGAAAAGCAGCTGACGAAAAATTGCAAATCCGGGGCTGAGATCGAACCCATTACTATCCATTTATGAAGTGAACGAGTGACCACCGTGTAACAGACCCGGCTTATTTGTGGCTGGTTCTTCTGATATTTTTTTGTTTTGAATAATACTAAATCGCATTAGATGCTATAATGTGTCACAATAGCGCACGCCGTTCATGGCATAAGTCATAGCGATTTTATTGTCCTGCCAATGTACGTATATCGTTACTAAGGTGACAACAGGAGGGGAAAGAACTGCTTTTTTTATCAAGTTGAATATGATGGTACATTGCATCGCAATAGTGCATGGCGTAAATCGAATAAGATAACGCTTCAAGTCATATATCGTGATATTTAATGACACTCATCGTATATATACCGTAAACTGGGGTGTAGTTGATCAGTGCCCGAGCAGGAATGAATAACTGACACATAACTGGAGCATACCAAAGTCAGGTATCATACCAAAACAGGGTATTGGTCGGTTGTCCAGGTATTGAAAATAACTTATTTTGGTATTTTGTAGGTATTGATAGAATACCTCAACGAGTTATTATTTTGGTTTTGAGGACTGATTGAGGTATTGTTCAATTATGGAAAAATCACTATTTGTATGGAAAAATCGCCGATTATTATTTAGGTATTACCATACCTGAAGTCATTACTCGCGTGTTATGCACAGGAAACACATCAGTTATTATTTTAGGTATTTTACCTCTTATGCAGGGCTTCTTAATACCTCATTCAGGTTGTAGGTATTCGTTTTTCCATACCTGAGTTTGTTATTTTTCAGCTAGTTTCTCCTGCTCGGGTGGGGTGAACCTGATCACTCATTTACCCGCGGATATCAACTTTCAAGGATGCAACAATTATATTTCAACCATTCGCAATCCAATGACGTAACAATGAAATGTAATGGTAACATCCTTGAAAGTCGATATCCGTGGGTAATTGAGTGATGATCAGGTTCACCCCACTGATCAACTACACCCCAGTTTACGGTATGTGAAAAAGATGGATAAATTATTAGTGAAATTCCGAAAAAATCCACAGCTCAGGTGTTGGGTTTCATTAAATATCATTAATTGACCACACGGATTGGTATACCGAAGACTTTACTCCTAAGTCATATATCGTGATTATGGTCCTGCTAATGTACATGTGTCGTCTCCCTTGTTCCATCTTATGCGACGTAGCTTTCACTAATGAAATCACGTATAACACGGTCATTAATTTCATTTTACAATTCGCTCTCGATTATCCGGAGACGGGTTTCCATACGTCTCAATTATATATCTAGGGAACGCTCCATAAAGTTCAAATTTTGAAATTTTGTCAAGCCAACTTTGATTAGTGGTCAGTCAAAATTTCAGCTTCTTACAGCATTCCGTTTGCGAGATATTATTTTAAGAAGCACCAAAACCCGAGTGCGGATAATCGAGGTCCGATCTGTATGTGTAAATTTGTTGTCTTTTATATGCATATAACACTGGACTGTTGAAGGCATCACCCTTTTTACTGTAGTAGCTCTTTATAGATCTACATCAGTCTGTCAGTCATCAGAAGCGCCAAGACCGTTTCTATTTGCCTCGGACACTTTTCCGTGTAATAACGGTGAATGAGGTATTTTTTCAAACATTATCCTTTTTGTAATTTCCGGATGGATTCTGCTCGTGTAACAGCTTGTCCACGCTTGGGTGGAAAATTTTGTTCAATTTAGGCATTTTCAGTTAGGTATTCCGCCGAGCAATTTCCGAACCGAAATTTCCTCTCTTGTGCCATCCCAGCCCATGTCAAGCAGTGCGTATTTCTTCTAATTCCATTCAATGAGAAGATACCTAAGGACTGTATCGGAAATTAACTATAAACGTTCACAATTGCCTGAAAAACAATCTGTTCGCAATAAACATAACTTTATTTTTGGAGATACTATATAAATCTATTAAATAAAGAACGGCAGTTCTGATTTTCAAAAAATAATCATTTAACTTGGACTTTTATCTCAAAGATTGCACAAATATTTTTAAAGTTGTAAATATTTGTAAAGGTGTCCAACACCTTCTAAAAATTTAAAATTGCGAAAACTGTGGGAAAATATTTAATTTTTTCTCTTATTTTTGCGCAAATATATTTTTTCCAGAATGCTCATGATATAGGAAAATTTTTTTTATCAAAAAAATTCCTCCGCAGTTTAGGACAATTCTTAAAAATGAAAAAATGGCAATTTTTCGTGGAACTCTTTTTTTATGCGTCCTAAAAGAATGATTACGCAAATATGAAATACATAATGTTGAAAATTTGCACTTTTTTTGATTGGGTATGTATTTGTTTATTGTTTATTTGTTTATTTGTTATTTGATTCAACTGACTTTGTAGTCTTATTGAATGTTCTTATCCTAAAGCAACAACATATTAATCAAGTAGCAAAAACATTCTGTAATACATCATTCAACGCAAATATTAATACATCATCTAAATACAAAAGTGACACAAAAACATAACACTTATCAACATAACATTACTCTATCATTTACACAACATTTAATATTCATAATCATTACAGCACAACTTTAACTAATAAAAAATACAACATCGAAACTTTTAAAATTATGGCCTCCAAGTAATATTGTGTCGTTCGATGAATTCTCTGAATTTTACATACTTCGGCCAAATCAGAGGATTCATTGCGTAAGCTTTCCATTTGTTATCTAAAGTAACTTTAAATGAAATAAAGTCCGGTGGTTGACGATAATTCCATTTAGACACCAATTTTGATACATCGATGCGCTCGGGATCTGGAGTGTTCAACGCTCGCGAAACCATTCTTTGGATATCCTGCTCAGACACACTGGACTCAATGTTCGATATAAACAATGAGAAATCTCCCCGTTCAATATACTCCGCATGCCGTACGCTACCCATGTTGTTCGCATTGATATCGCTCGTATTATTCATCGCATCGCATGGCAAGTTTGTTGATACGGGCGTAGAGTGTAATAAATCACGATCACTGGCCATATCTATCGGAGCTATTTTAGAGAGCGTCTCTAATATTCCCGCTACGGTAATTTTGAGATCCCGTACCTGATCATCGATGGGCTTCTCTTTGGGCAAATCACATGATCTCATACAGATGCCTTCACTCGCTCTCCGAAATTTGTCCAAGCATGTGTCACACATCCAGACGATGTTCGTTTTCAGAGCCATTGTGCACAGGTCGTCTTCGCTTAGCCCAACGCAACTTATGTGAAACGAACACGCGCACTCTCCTTCGCAAACGCTGTAGGGCTCAACTAGCGCATCGATTCTCTGAGAGCATTTTTTACAGATTTTCTCATCCGCCATTGCCACAACTGCCACAACACGCAATTAAAAATAGTTGCTTTAAACCGACGTTTTTCGTTGAATTTCTCGAGTTCAGGATCACAATGCATCCACAATATTCTTCTACAGATATCACGTTTATTATCAATTCATGTAAAACAATTTACAGACGGCTGCAACAGTCCAAGAAACGGCACTAAATCTAGAGGTACAGCGAGACGTTTAGAAACAACAACGGCGAGACGTTGTTATATTTAAATCTAGCGAGACGTTGTTATATTTAAATCTATTGAAGAGGTAGTTTTACCAGAGAACGGAATTTTATAACCTCTGAAGATATTTAAAACAGAGTGGCAAAGTTCGACGAAAAAGTAGGTGTTTTTTGGGATAGACCATATTCTTAATGTTGGAGGTTTTTCTATCCAAAATAAGAATTTTTTAAGTCGGTATTGAGTGATATGTTATTTGTACATAACTGCTAGTAATAATCATTATTTTTCCAGATTTTTCCCCGTACAAATTTTTTTCGCTGCAAATTATTGAAACGTTAAAAAAATAAAAAAAAAATGCAGTTTGTACAGATTGGTATTTTGTGTGGTATACTCATAGAACCATATTTTCAATAATACTAAAAATTTTCCAAATTTCTTCAAGCTGTTCTGAACTTAACTATGTTGTGAAGATTTCATAGAAGAACCGGAATAAAAAGACCAACCGTGCTTCGAGAAAGAGCATTTTGAATGTTTATAGTTAATTTCCGATACAGTCCTTACCTAAGGTATTGGAAAATGTTAATTAAATTCAGCAGAAGTTCAAGAAAGTGGGTTCTAAAGCCGATCGCATCGGTCTACCGGCGGCGAAGCCACGTGCCATTCCCGCGTATCGGCCACTTTCCCGTTCTCCTCTGACGCAATCTGACAATCAACAGTCTGGGACTCTTTCGGGAAAAGGGCACTCACGAGCGGGTCGGTCACCGACGGAATTTCCTCACGACCGTGAGGAACGACAAAGTGAACAACTTTTTGCGGGTTCGTCACGCGCGTGGGAAAACATGAGAAAAGGGCAATTTCGATGGTACGTGCATTCGGGACGAAGTTAAGGACCTGGATTGGTTCTGGGACCTGATAAGAGGGGGTTTGCAGTGCAGCAAAGTGGAAATCTAAAGTGATGAAGGGTACGTAGTGGGTATTCGAGGGTTTATTCGCGATGCTTTGTGGAAAAGGGTTTGTTGTTCATTAAGTTGAGCACTGAATGAGAAGATATCGTTATTACAAGGATGATGATAACAAGAAATAATTTTGAACACCGTAATTAAACAAATAATCTCCTTGAAACAAAAGCAAAACTTTTGAGTTCGAAGCTTTAAATACGATCAATATGGTATTAGGGGCCCATATAGCCGAGGTGGTAAACGCACGGGTATTCAGCATGACCATGCTGAGGGTGACGGGTTCGATTCCCGGTCGGTCCAGGATCTTTTCGTAAAGGAAATTTCCTTGACTTCCTTGGGCATAGAGTATCTTCGTGCCTGCCACACGATATACACATGCAAAATGGTCATTGGCGAGGAAGCTCTCAGTTAATAACTGTGGAAGTGCTCATAGAACATTAAGCTGAGAAGCAGGCTTTGTCCTAGTGAGGACGTTACGCCAAGAAGAGAGAGAGAGAGATGGTATTAGACTATATAAAATTTTTAAATCAAAATTCTAGTCTATCATACGAATCAAGTTTCTCCGCTTGGACCTTGTGGTATTAGTGACTCTCAATTTCCCACTTTGGAAATTACAAACATCAAATTGCAAAATGCAAAATTATATTCTAAATAGCTCTCAGTCTATAACGAGTCTGAGAGTTCGACAGTTCTGCCACTACTCAGACTGCCTCTGCCAAAAATGCAAAATGCCAAGCGCTGTCATACTGATTCATCTACCCACCCGAATAGAATAGAGTTTCCATTCTTCCGTCACCCACATCGTAGCTGTGTTGTTTTGACGGGAAAAGGGTGGAAATAGCAAACATGCAATTGTAAAATGCAAAACGAAATATTCCCGATAGCATCTCATTTTGCATAAATAATGCACTGGGTCTTCGCACCCAGTCGAGCGGCGACTACCTAGTTTGATACTTGCTTTTCTTGTAATTACCCGCCATGCTCATATTGCCGGAATATCTCAGGGAGTAGTGCACCAGTTGGAGTGTATATTTTATTCTAATAATAGAGAAGTCAAAGAACCGACGACAAGCTGTCATCGTTTGTCTACGGGCCGGCGTTTACGGGATGCGTCCTTTCAGGTGGAATTTGTGTATCAGTCTACCGTCATTTCGGGAGAGTCTAATCAGTGTGCACAAAGATTGCAGATAGGTACTGTTCCAAAACCCTCCTCCATCTCCCTTGTAGAAGACAATTGTAAAATTTCGATAGGGTGTGTCTATAGACTTTGGCCAGGCTTTCTCACCCTTCCTTGAAATCGGCGATATTTTATGATTTCATATCAAGTAAAAAATATGATAAAGACAAAACCTAAAAAAGTAAAAATGGGGTTTCCATTCCAGTAATAAGCAGTTGGCATCAAAATAATGTTCTGAAAATGTGTAGAAAAGCATTGTTATATAGTGAAAGCTCCGATTGTTCTAACAAGTTGATCAAATCCATCTGATTTCACGGTAATACTCCTTTGTTCCGGTAGACTAGAGTTGTAGGATGGCCCAGGGTTGGTAAATCAAACCGCCAGTCGATTTTTAATAATCTAGGAAACAATAATCAGAGACGTACATTTTTTTTTATCTGCGACGCAACCCCTACAGAACATGAAAAATAAACGGGCGGTTGATGGCCGTTCGTCGAATTGTGAATTGTCTCTCTTTATTCAGAGATGCAAATATCGGGCCGAGATCGCGTCGCGTATCTACATAGTAGGGAAATCCCGCATCCGAACAGAGAGCACACCACTCCACCCAGGTTGTAAAACGATCGATATGGCGGTATTTTTTATTCGTCGTGAATTTCCTCGAACTCGGTTCCGGTCCATAATGAATTCAATTAGCGAAGTTAATTAATGCAAGATGCAACTCTGTAAGTGAGACTGTTTTTTTTTGTCCTATGATGTCTATCAGTTTGTGTGTTTGGCGACTACCTCGAGTGCGGTTATAGCGGTGTAGGAAAAACAAAAAGGCTAATTGTATTTTCGCTGTGATAAATGCTTCCTCCGTGCATGATGGGCAGGTTTCACTGTGGTGATAGGGGTATTACTAGATGATCAAGGGTGAATGGGAATAAAATGAGTCTTGGAGCTCCAAGTAGCAATTTTGACAACAAAAGATAGGGGTCGTCCAAATTGTTCTGGAGTTTAGGCCTTGACATCTACAACCGTCACAGTAGTTGTTTTCGTTATGAACTATTATCCAATTATTATAAATGATCAGGTTCTCTGGCCCCCACATTTTAGGGTTGCCCACATCAACTAGTTTTTCATATTCCTATCTACTGTTCGAAAACGAAGTAAATTGTTTTTGCTCATAGCATTTATACCTCCGAGGGGCCTTCACATCCGCTGGGACCCCGGGCCCCCGCAATTCCTTTAGCCTTGTGGTTTTGTCTAAATCTTTGCAGAATAGAGTAGGGGTAGCATACGAATCCCAAAGTCGTGACAGAGCTGTGAAGGCAACTCTCCACGAGGAGAGTGTAGATTACATTCACCTCGTGGAGAGTTGTCTTCGCAGCTCCCTCACGACTTCAGTATGCGTGGGAGACCCCTACTTTATTCGGCAAACTTTTAGACAAAACCACACGGCAAAAATCGTTTTTTAAATGCACGCTTCTGAGCTGTGAAAACTGCAAGTGAATGTAACTCTTTGCAAGTGAGTGTTCCAATCCTTGACACCCAGCGTACCTATAAATTGGACAGTCCTTTTGATGTGAATATTTCCCGAATAATGCACAGTTTTAGAATACTTTCTTCAAAGAAGATGTTTTTCACATCCATACCTTGTTCATGTGGACAATACTGCGGCAATTCTGCAAAGTGACGTAAGCGACATTAATAATTTTGGCCCATTTGTTGGTTATTATGCATAACGTTCGTGGTTCTGATTCTACCGAGTTATGATATCGGTAACGGAATCCGCCAGAGTGTTGTTGGGAAAACGGTTATTTTTGGCAGAGGGTTCCGAATAGATTTGAAATGCGGAAGTCGATCAAAAATTGCGCGTGTGATTCATCGTGAGTGTGACGTTTTCCGGTGTACGAAACGCAGGCCGATCCCGGATGGCATACAAACAACAAGAAACCAGCAGTAAAGTGCCCGCTGGTCTGAAATTCCAGAAAGTGTCTCCGATTTTTTAAGCTGAGTGGGTGTGTGTTGAGAAGGGTAAATACCTTGGTAAATACAGTGCTGGATAAAAGTGTTGGGGATAATCTGCTGTTGTGACAACAGCAGAGCTGTGCATTTGTGTACTTGAATAGGGCCATGTCTGAAGTTTTCTTCTATTTCGAATGTTGCCATGATATTTGTTGAAAAATATGTAGAAGTGAAATATATGAGAAGGAACAAATGAAGAAAATTAATGAAAATTATGCGTGTGAAAACATACTGTTGCTGCTCATGTGTCAAACAGATTGCCTCTCACTCGAAGAAAAAATGAGACAAATCAAAAAAAATCTGCCAAGACTCCATGTGAAGAACATTAATCACAGTAGCTGATCGGCATTGGACCACAATAACCACACAACAATTGGTGAGATCTATCCAATATTATTTATTTATGAATAATTATACTTCAATATATACACTCAAACCTCCATTTAGGTAAAATCTATTTAGGTCCCTCCATTTAGGTAACGTTACCTAAATGGAATTTGATTGTCATTGGTCATCATTGATGACGTCAAACCCGACATCAACCTATCATTGACCTGTTTTCATTTTGGCCGGCAAACCCAATATAGACCCAACAGTTGTTCGATGTTGGTCCAACAGTGGCCCAACATACGATAAAAATTGACCCGACTTTGACCCGACATTCAACAATTCTTCAGTCTGGCGGAATTTTGCAGTGTTTTTCGTGTTTCGTGCCCTTCTAGTCATTTGAATGACAAGTCTGACCTGAGACCCTCCAAAACCCCCGAAAATGCCCCTAAAGCCCCTCCTTTCCTGAGACTTCCTTGAAAGTCCTCTGAAACTCCGCATGACCCCCTTTAAATCTCCTAGTCAATCTCCCTTCTTGAACTTATTTTCAACCTTGTATTCCATTTAGGTAATAGACTGAATCCATTTAGGTAATGAATCCATTTAGGTAAAATTCTATTTAGGCAGTCCCGACTCATTACCTAAATGGAGGTTTTGGTGTATACATTTGTTATTTAACTACATTTGTTGAAAATTCGCTATTTTCAACATCCTTTCATCTATTGGAAGCTGCTTCAGTTCTGGGCTCTTTCTAAGTTGATGAAGGGATTTATAAATGCTTGCAAGGACTTGGCCAGGTGTGTGGAGCTGAGTGGGTTTATGACATTGTAGATAGTAGCGACATCAGCAATGTCAATGGATATATTCAACTTTGCAACTCCATCCAAGATTTGTGCAAGTATTCATGCTATGCTATGCTATGCTATTTGTTGGTTATTATGCATAACACTCTTGCTCATCCTCTAAGTTTCTTTCCATAGATGATAGATTACGACTACAGTGGTTTTTCGATTTTGTCACGGTTCTATTTAATCACGCTCCATTATATCACGCTCGATTCTAGCACGGTATTTTTTTTTTCGATTTTATCACGCTTGATAGAAATATTTACAATTACATATTCCAAACTAAGTAGGACATATAAATTGTCATAATTATGCTACTTTTGCACATTAGTAGGGTTCGTTCACCAGTTTTGGTCAGTCTAAGGGAAACTGTTCCTAAAAAAATACAAATTAATCAATTAAAACTACCAATATGCCAATATGAAAGGTTTCAATCTGTATAATGGGTAAAACAAATGTTTCTACCCTAAATGGTTTCAGTAATAAAGATGATAAGGGATTTCAGATCGGGTACTGAACTTGATTATCTAGAATCGCATTCTTAAACATCTCAAATATTTACCTAACAAATGAAGAGCTGTATAAAACTTCAATTTAACTCATTTCAATAAAAGTTGGTTTGACAAAATGTCAAAATGCAAGCTTTAAATGGAATTCCGTTCGCAACTTCATATAAGTTTTGGAAGATTCCTAGCATCCAAGCATCCAAGAGAATCCTAGCATCCAAGAGAATCCAAAGATGTTTGTCAGAATAGACCATTAAAATCACTTAAACAGCTGTTATGAAATGATCAATGATCAATTGTTACCATGCAAATACCGACAGCACGGATGTCATAACTTAAATAATACTCAAGACTGAAAATGCTACTCATTGCTTGCTCACTCGAGCAAACTATTGAGTGCCATTTCAGACTTCATGCGTTCCATTTCATGTGGCTCCATTTCGTCTTCACTAGTTAGTTGAGGCGTTGAAGGGATATCTTCACATTGCTCTACAATGCAGCATAAATACAGTCTAGGATGACTCCTTGATCTTTATTGACAGTTGGCTTTTTTTTTTCAAAATGCTGCTTGAAATTTTCAATTTCCATTGCGTGGTTTGATGTTTTTTATTTGCTTTTTTGTATTTGGGTGTATTTTGAGTAATAAAAACAATCGCAAATAGTAGTTTACGCAACAAGGTGCAGAATGAAGATTTTTACAGCACGAGTCGTACATTTATCCAACGAGGCTTGCCGAGTTGGATAATTACGACGAGTGCTGTAAAAATCGAGTTCTGCACCGAGTTGCGTACAACGTTTTTGCAAGTTCAAAAATTACCACTTGAGGATAGTTTTTAACAAAACTTTTTCATCACACTGCACACTGATGTTCATAGCCATGATTAAGGAAGTCTGATCATAGCAGCTTATACTGTGGAGTTGTCACAATTTTTCAAACCTGCGTCCAGAATGCATCAATAAGTTGATCAAAACTGAAAACAGTGCTGTAATGGTTCATTACGCAACGCAAATCAGTGCTGTAATGAACCATTACAGCACTGTTAATTTGGTGTGGGAAAGTAGGCCTTTTCCTGTCAGATTTGCGGGAGGTAAAATGGCCTATTACGATGAGAAGTTGCAAAAAATATGTTTCAATTTTATCACGCTCCAGTATATCACGCGATTATTTTTTTTATTCGTGATATAATCGAAAAAGTACTGTATATCTTGAATTATAATCAGCAGCCTCTCTAATAGTAGAAGCCTCTGAGTGCAGTCTAAGGAGGAGGAATATCTGAAAAGGACGTGTTATTATGGCAAGAATATTTTGAAACAAAAATCGAGAAAAAGTAATTTAAGGAAAATTCGATGGGAAAACTGATCTTGTGGTGAAGCTACAAGTATAATTTGTGACCAACGGTTATACTTTTTTGAAGATATCCTTACAGAAATTATAACACATCCCTTGAGAAGATCCTGTAGAAATTCATGGAAAAAGTTTTGCAGGAATGAAAGCTATAATTTCTGGAGGGAGCACAGTAGGAGTTCCTGAAGGAATTCCAAGAAAAACTCCTGGAAGTATCGCAGAACGAATGCCTGGAAAAATATGGAAATATCTGAAGGAATTCTCATGGAAATCTCCGGACGAATTCATCATTTCCTTAAAATATGTTGCAACGGTTACTCTAATAAAAACAGTGTTTTTTTCTATCAATTTCACTTGCATTTGCAGCGACTATTACAGATATTTCTCCGAGAAAAATTTCGATTAAACATCTTGAACAGGAAAGTGTGCCCATCGTTGTGGTAGTAGTGTAAATTAAATAAAAAATAAGTGTCACCTAATGAAGGGTTGCAAATCGATAGTCGGTAGTTTTCTATCCAAATTAGCTTAAAAAAATATGAACAGTATCGTTTTTCACTGTTTTAGATAATAAATCGTTGTCACCAAATCAGGCACACTGCTCAAATTATGGAGGTTAAAATATAATTTTGGTTCCTATTGTTGCGGTATCCAATTGTATTCATATGGGATTTTGGAGGATAGAAACACTACCGCAATAATAGGAATACAGCAGCAAAACTATTAGGGAACATATTTTTTAAGTAGATACAGTGGCATTTCGGTTTTATCACTAGTCATTTTATTCACTACTCGCTAAATTCACGCTCGATTTTATCACGGCTTTTGTTTCATTTTTATCACGTTTTTTTCTAAAACATTGCGAAATCAATATAAAATAGCACATAACATTAAAATGTACTTGAAACACTAGTTAACATTTATCAAACACTTAACTATTACTTCATTTTTGCAAAAAATAAACAATAAAATAAAATTGAACTTCTTAAGAAAAACCAGAAAGGACAAGCAAATTTCAGGGTTCGTAATTTTCGTTTCAGCGATGCGAATTTTGGCTATTTTCACGGCGGCGGGAGAGCTTATTTTCACTATTTTGCTTGAGGAACACTTTTCCCCTCCAGCACTTTTTTCGAGAGTAGCGATTCATGATAACTGGAAATCGCTTCAACCTGCAGATAATTTCTTTTCGTTCTGTTAAATTTTCTCTCACCCAATTTTCACGAAAATCTTTTCAAAGCAGATTAACAAAAATTGTGCCCGCGACGGGATTCGAACCTGGAACATTACTAAAAACATACGCGACACGCGCACTCTATCCACAACACCACGCCAACCACACAGAGGGTGTAAAAATATAATGCATAAAACCAATCATCGTCGGCGTCATATGAGTCAAGGAAAGACAACATAATCGGCCGACAAAGGGCAAACGAAATTCTCGCACCTTTGGGAGTGATTGAAAAAATGCTTTCGCTCTGCTCTTTGTGCGGGAGATTTCCCAAGCCAGATTTTCGCTGAAAATTGGCGTGAGGGAGAATTCTATTTTCGTGAGAATGAGCGAAAATTCCGACCGCTGCAAATTTCTTTTAATTCCACTACTATGCTTACTTTCATCGTCCGTTTTTCTCGATTTTTCTAAAATAGAATCATACCGATGTACAGTCATTACAAATTCCCCATTTCATGAAAAATGAAATTGATGAATTTGTACCCGACAACTTGGGTTATTGAATTTGTTATTCCTTAATCTCCAGTGTTCATGATTGATAAGTTAGTTTCCATTACCTCGTCCATTGAAACAAATTCTACTTATGTATTTTGTTAAATTGTCTAACTATTGCTCACAGCTACATCTTCTTCTTCTTCTTTATGGCTCTCTACGTCCCCACTGAGACTTAGCTTGCTTCGGTTCAATTTAGTGTTCTTTGAGCACTTCCACAGTTATTAATTGAATGGCTTTCTTTGCCTGCCATTGCATGAACTTGTATATTGTAAGGCAAGGACAATGATACGATATGCCCAGAGAGTCGAGAAAATTTTCCTGTCTCGAATGGGAATCGAACCTGTAGTCTCCGGATTGGCGATACATAGCCTTAACTACTAGGCTAACTGGAGACAGCTACATAGAAATGAATTAAAATAATCTACTACAAACCACTTCTTGAATATTATTGATTGTGTGCGTGGTCTTAAATCAAAATGAAATATAATTTCCAGGCAACTATTATCTCCAAAGCTCGGTGAACTCTACCATAAACTACGTAGAAAAGGGGGAAGGGAATCTGGACATACGGAGATCACCGGCCCATACAAATTTTTAAAATTTTGTATGGTCAAAATTCTAGGAGAAAATAGGGGCTTCTAAGGTGTCTCGAAGTAAGTATTCGTAGTTCACGGACAGTGCTAGAGCAATACAAACATTAGCAGGTTTTAAAACAGTTGTAAAAGTGAATAACACTTCAAAAATTTTGCAGTTTATCAATTCCTAATATAAAATTTACATTTTTTTTCATTTCGCCAAATTCACGGTTTCGCTAATTTCACGGTATTTTTTCACCGTGATAAAATATAAAAAAAACACGCTATTTGAACAAATCTCAAGCACACAAATGGTGCAATCTCATAATTAAAGCATATTACATCTATTAAAAATTTCAGTCGAAATGTGCTCAAATGCCACTACTGCAACAATAGGTACTACCGCAACGGAGGGAGCAATTACCCTATGACAAAACTTTTAGTAAGCACAAAACTTCTTCACAAACTTTTCACAAAAAGTAGGTAAATGGATCTCCAAAAGCTTTTCAGGGGACTCTAGAAATTTTAGTATTTTCCTGGAAGTGTTTTTGAAGCCATCTCACTGACCAACGACGAAAAACTAAAAAAGTTAGTCACCATATAAAACTTGCTAAACAATTCCAAATGAAGGCGTGTATCATTCTTGCATTTTGTTATATCTGATCAGCCATTCCCGTGTGACTGATTGTTCGTTCGTTTGCCCAGTTCGGTTCAAGAAATTCAGCAAAAATGCAAATAAAGAGAAACGGCTAAATTTTTTCGTCGCGACCAGCAAACTGACTGACGATGTTTGGAGAAAAATATTCAAGAGTCAGCAGCAGCAACGCAAACTTTCCTTCCCGTTTTCTCCAGTGATTATGCTTCAGCTCCGATGACAATCCTGCAAGTGGTAGTCGAAATACGCGAATCTGGCAAAGGATAAGCAAAATAGGGCGGAATTAAAAAGTACAAAACTTATTACACTCATTCAAAGAGGGTATTTTGAGGGTTCGAAAAATTGGACTAATGACTGTGTTGAAAAAATAAATCAATCTAGTTGAACCAGGATTAACTTGGTGGTCTAGTGGCTATCACTTCTGATTTGTATGCAGAAGGTTCTGGGTTCAATCTCTGGCTCGTCCCTTTTCTCATACGCTATATCTTTCCATGTACATTCTCCTTTCTCTTTACATATACATCTCATGTAATTTGCATGTTCATAGCCATCGCTAGGACAGAAACGGGTTGAAAAAAGCCGTTTCCGTTCCTTCCAAACTTTCACAGTACAGTGTCAATCGATCAGATAAAATCTATGCAATCAAGCGAACTGTGCCGCACATCTTCAGAATAATAAAACACACTAATCTATCACCTTGACATCCACGCACCAATGTGTGAACGCTCTGCCAACCATATGCAACAGTCCGCATGAATTGGTACATGCGTAGAAGTATGTTCGATCTGATGTGGATACAAACGATTACAATTATCACTTCCTTCCCCTTCTGGTCTGCAACCTGGCATGGCATGCGCCATTGTCACCTAAAATATAACATCACCAACAACGCTCACACACTGAAGATGCATGCTGGTCCCCGGCAAATATCTCATTGGTTCCTTGTGTAAGTGTAGCTGGTTTGGCGAAACTGGAGTAGCATGTACGGGCGGTCAATCAAGCTCAAGCCAAATCTGTCGAGTTGAAATGTTTCGTGCAATACAATTGTGCAGTATCGCTCTAGTGATGCTGAAAAATATCCAGGTTTTAGAACAGGCAGTTACGTTCAATACAGGACTGTTGCGACGTTCCGGTTGATTCTGAACTGGAGGAAAAAATGTATGGTCAACACCACTTGTGGTATGGAAAGCTTACAAACCAATCAATTCGATTGGAAAATACATGAGAAACATATCGCATATCAGTCCCATATTTGCTGGGTACCTATTAATATGGGACAGTTATACGATCATAGGCGATATATCAGAACATAGTCAATTTAACAAATAGTCTCGCCATGGAATCGGTATGAACTAATATTACACTAGTTTACAAAATAAAACGAAAGTCGTGAACTTCTGTCAACGATCAAAATTTTTGAAGCAAAATTTAGCGCTGATTTCGACACCGTGCTTCAAAAAATTTAAAGTATAACAGTTTTCAAATTTTAGCTCAATATTGAGTTCTACAACTTTTTAAAATATGGAATTAACTAAAATTTAAATATCTTGCGTTTCGTTCAACCAATTTTAAATCTTTTTCCATCAATTGAGAGCTGAATATAAGACCATTTGATCATCTGAATGCAGGTTTTGCATCAGATTGTTGAAATTCAAGATATTGGCGAGTTTTAGGGACAATCTCCTTAAATTTTATCGAAATTTCCAAAAATTCTTTCTTATTGATTATTTGACAGATCATATGTGGGCGAGTTACAGTAAAAAATCAACTAAATCGGTGCATTGATTACGGAGAATGAGCGACTTTGCTTAAAAATAGAAGAAAAGTCGATTTAAAATCATCAACCATGTATGGAAAATCTAAAAAAAATCCGCTCTAATTATTATTCCTTCACGTTTTTGAACTCAGGGCATGATTCTGCACCAAAAAAGATCATCAGCTTACCAAGTTCAAAAATGCTGTAAACTAGTGTTATTATTATGTTTTGTGTATTTGAATGTTGGTTCTAGTAGGGTATGTGTGCCATCAGTAATCTCACGCTCGCATATTAATCTTATTCGAAAACAAGCGATTACGGCACCGGTTGATTCCGTTCTTCTTGTTTTCATGGGTGCTCAATACAAAAATAAGAAACAAAACAAACAGCGCTTCAATCCTTTGTTTTTCGTAGGATGAAAATAGGAGCCACATGCTTAATAAGGGAACCAATACCCTATACCAAAACAACTTAACAATTTAACGGATTTTGGAAGTCGGTTGGATATTATTGGTAGAGTTCAAAGTTTCATCATGGAATCGGTATTCACTACAATTTTTTTGTGTAGGTACTTGAATGTAAATTCTAGTATACCAAAACATTTGAAATAACTCTCCCCTACCCGCTGCAACACTGTAGCCGTCTGATTGAGTACTTCCATTCGGTTCTTCCATCGCCGGCCCGGACGGATTCACTCGTGAGGTCGCACCTACCCTTAACCTTTAAAAGCAACGAGGGTTAAGCCGTTGTCGTCGTCGCGCCAACAAATGATTGCATTCTTGTCATCTCGCAGGCAAAACACGTTTCGCACGAGCCCCTTGCTCGGGAAGGTAACATCTGCTCCGCTAAGTAGCACAGCACAGCCCAGCATAGAGGAGGTGTTGTAGCCTAGGTATCATCTTCATCGGGGTGTGAACAGAATTCGTTTGTGAACCAGCAGCAGCAGCAGCAGCACGTTTAAGTCGCATATCTCGTTATGGTATGATGGGGGTGAACCAGTTGAAAGGTGGCAATTGACGCAGTGAAAACTTATTTTGGTGATACCTACCTAGCCATTTACATAGCTGCGGGGTGGTGGCGCCATCGCATCGGTTGTCTTTTTGTAATAAGCCAGCCAATTTTATTACCGGGACCCGGTGACAGGTTTACGACCAACTTGGGGGCATGATATAAGAGCGTCCCTCTGGGCCACTGCTGGCTGGTGGAAAGTTAAAGTTTGGTAATGACCAGAATGACGCATAGCAGTGATTTTGGTGAACCTTCTTGATGTCGTATTAAAAATTTGATGAACTTTCACTGCTGTTACGTCTTTAAAAAGCAGCTTTTGATTTGCATTGAAATTGGTTTCTTCATCCTTGCACAGTGCCATCTTATTTAGAATATACCCAAGTATCAATTTCAATGATTTCTACACTAAGGCATTATTTATTGAAGTTTAGTCAATCATATCAATGAAATCAAAACAAATACAGATTGGCCCATCGTCGAATTCAATTGATTATTTACTATGTCTATCTCTCACTCTCTCTTCTTGGCGTAACGTCCTCACTGGGACAAAGCCTGCTTCTCAGCTTAGTGTTCTATGAGCACTTCCACAGTTTTTAACTGAGAGCTTCCTCTGCCAATGACCATTTTGCATGCGTATATCGTGTGGCAGGCACGAAGATACTCTATGCCCAAGTAAGTCAAGGAAATTTCCTTTACGAAAAGATCCTGGACCGACCGGGAATCGAACCCGTCACCCTCAGCATGGTCATGCTGAATACCCGTGCGTTTACCGCCTCGGCTATATGGGCCCTCATTTATTATTAATATTTACTATGTCATGGCATTCAGAAAATTCCGTGGAGTGCCCAGGAATCATATACTGTGGTGCTTGAAAAAAGCTACACTATTTAACATTTGCCATATCTCACAAATGCGATAACAAAATCAGTTTCCACCACCGAAATCACGGTGGTGGTTGCTTGCATTACTACCGGACACCAAATCAAATTTAACAGTGCATTAGATTTAATGGGCATCCAAATGAGGCCTGCCCTCGTCTCATTCTGACAGATAAGATAATGACAGCCGGTGGTGGTCGGTATCTAAATCGATCGGACTGCCACCGACTGTCATCCATCGTGATAATAAACATTAACTGCTGGTCGACACTCGGCAGTATGCCCACCGCTGGTCCAAAGCGTAACAAAAAAAACTCGTGAATGAATTTCTAATGAATGCGATTCAAATAATCCTCGTCCAATATTTTTATCACTACTGCAGCACTTGAGGGACAAAAGACAATCGATTCAAACCAACACTTCCACCACTTGCCCTCACCTCTCCCACTCAATTCAGTTCATTTCATATCTTTGAAGCTGATTCCTCGCTAGACACTTGGAATTTTTGAAATATCGCACCCACCAAGGAGAGCTTCTTCACCAGAGAACTGCGACGATGTCCGTCTTCGTTAACGACGTTGGTTGGTTGGTTGGATGACGATGATTACCTACGCCAGCCGCGCCATACAAACGAACTGGATCTGCTGGGCTGGCTGGGGATGACGACGAATACCACAACGGTCGGCGGAGCGACACCCGATAATGACTGTGATCATCCAACGCCACCTCAATCAACCACCCACCCAACCAAGTCGCGCGCATTTTCTGCGGTGGAAGGCGAGTAAGGGTATGCGATATATAAATGTATCCAAGGGAAGGTTATTATTATTATACATATTTTAGTTTTTCAGGCTATGTGGATCTCATTAGCATTAGGTTTTACTTATATCTTAATGAGTCTGCGTTTGTAAGTAATAGGGTATTGGTTCCCTTCTTAAGCATGTGGCTCCCATTTTCATCCTACGAAAAACAAAGGATTGAAGCGCTGTTTGTTTTGTTTCTTATTTTTGTATTTTTTGTTAGAAGTGAGCACCCATGAAAACAAAAAGAACGGAATCAATCGGTGCGTGAGATTAATGATGGAACACATACCCTATCAGTTGTGATAATTCAGGAACGGTCTAACTATACTACAGGTTCCAAAAATCACCGCTTTCAGGATGTCGATCAGGTCCCTTCATCAATTCCAATTCGGCTAGACTTCAGGAGAGATTTAGGGACAACTCCAGTTGCCGAAACGACAACCGGAACTGAACGGTCGTCTTCCAGGTGCCACATCTGCTTCAACTCCTAGGCTAGGTCGTAGTACTTGATTATCTTGCCGGATAACGTTAATTGGAAATTATGGTGTAACGGTACAGCGATGTCGATAAGTGTTACCCACTTCATCCTTTTGTCGTAAACCACAATGGCACGAATCAGGACGTTCGTCGACGATCTTGTTGTCGCAGTTCAACTCGTAATTTTCCTGCACCAGATGCAGGGCGCTGTAACCGCGGTCAGCTTCACATACAGTGCGGTACATTTCGTGACGGTTCTGGCTTTATACGAAATATGTCCTCAGCTGCTGGATCTGGGAGACACACTACAGGTGGCAGGGTGACACTCTCGATGGACGACTTTGAGTGGCACATGCGGTGCTTGGTGAACGCCATTTACACTGCTCGTTATAGCACCTAGAGGTCAGTCTAGGTCCACTTTATCACCCCAAAGTTGTAGATCAACAAAGGCACAGCAAACGTAATGATCGTCTTCACCTAGCTGCCGGCTGACAGAAACAGTTGACACGATGCAAAAACTTATCCTGCAGTTCCTTCTTGATCGCTGTGTGGCGAATACTTCTAAGTTGCAGGAAACCGTGGTGTTCGAATTCAACCATATTCCGAATCTCCTCCTGTTCGTTGACGCGGAAACAGCTGGCGTCCTCTGCTTGACACCGTCGAAGATGAACAGACCGACATTTGCCAATCCAAACTCTATCCGGGTGTCGTTTCTGAACACCGTCGCAAGCTGCAACAGTTGATGTAGCCTCTGTACTGATTTTGCAATCTGCTTCAGGTCGTCCATAAAGAAGGCGATTCTTGTGCTTCTTCTCCCACTTTTCAGTTGATAGCCATAGTTGCATTGGTTGAGTGCTCTGCTGAGGGGGTTCATTGCGTTGCGTTGCGTGGTAACGGAGTAATTCGTAGATTGCATACTGAAAGTTGTCATGTTAAAACTTTAATACTTCTATTCTAATTGCTTATGAATTGCTGTTTGGGAAGGAACAGCTATCCAATCAGAGGTTGAAGTAAAAAAGACATGAGAACTTCCATTGCCGGCCACGCCCATCTTCTCCGTTACGAGGATAGGAAAGGAAGTGATGATATGACACCTACTTTACAAGAGGTCAGCGACTCACCGACACTCCCATAGATGTCAAGGAGTTGGATATTTGGAATGGGGTGATTATTTATTTATTTATTATTTAATATAATTCATCCGACAGTTAAGTCTACATGAATGTTAAGAGGTAAAAATTACTACACAAATATAAAACAGTCATCAAAAAAGGTCATCTTAATCTTCTAATTCTGTTGCGAAACTTGTAGGAAGGCTCGCCAAACTCGAATTCCGACTCCATCGCCGAGAAAGCTCTAATAATAGACGTGAGCGGTTCATTGTAGCCGTAGTCTGTACGATGATACCTGGTCTGCAGTAGGGAAGAAGTCCGAAGCACGCGTTGAGGGATACGAAATTCTAACTGCGACAACAGATCTGGGCAATCCACTTCGCCGTTCAAAAGCTTCGCGGCAAAAGTTGCCTGTTGAACCCGTCTTCGATGCTCCAAAGTGTCCAAATCCAGCAACTGGCATCTATCCTGGTATGGAGGTAAATTAGCCGGATCGCGCCATGGCAAATGTCGCAACGCCAGCTTCACGAATCTCTTCTGAACACGTTCAATTCGAAGTATCCATGTTGTTCCATATGGACTCCAAACGATTGCGGAGTTTTCTAGCAGTGGCCTTACCAAAGAGCAATATAATGCTTTTAAACAGTAGGGATCTTTAAAATCACGAGCGATTTTGGAAATAAATCCTAGTTGGCGATTCGCTTTCGATATGACTGCACTGTAATGTAGACGAAAATCAAGTTTTGGGTCCAAAAGAACACCTAGATCGTTCACTTTGTCTACTCTGTTTAGCTTAACTCCATTAATGTGGTAATCAAAACGGATGGGTTTCTTATTGCGATGAAATGTCATCACCACACATTTTATGGTACTGACGGTTAGTCTACATCGCCGGCACCATTCTACGAAAAGGTCCAAAAGTTTTTGAAGACGATGACAGTCTTGTTCCGTACGCACGACGAGGTAGAGTTTCAGGTCATCTGCATATTTCAGTTTGCACTTATCACCCAGTAATGCCGCAACATCATTAAAAAACAATGTGAAAAGCAACGGTCCCAAGTTGCTTCCCTGAGGCACACCAGACGTACTGGAGAATGGTTTTGAAACACATGAATCAAGCTTCACACGGAGAGTCCTATTGGTCAGGTATGACAGCAACCACGTCTTAAGAGATGTCGTAGCACCAAGCTTAGCCAGTTTATAAACCAGAATCCTATGGTCTATCTTGTCGAAAGCAGCTTTAAGATCGGTGTAGATGACGTCGACTTGAGTGTTATGATTAGGAATCACTATAAGCGAGTGATGCGACAAGATTCAGATTGTGTAAGTGTATTTAAGTAAATCATGTAGATGTGTTGCAGTGAGTGAAAGTGTTTTAGTATATTTAAACAACATCGTTGGGAGTGACATAGCTAAGAAATGTTGTCACTCCATGGGCCTTTTTGATTCCGGGATGGGGCACAGGCATTTACACTGTTTCCTGGCTAACAAGCCTAGGCTTAACCGCCATTGATCGGTCTCTGAAACAATAAGAAGTACGTTTGTGGATGGGAAAGGATAGTAGAGAAGGGATAACTATTTATCGAGATGCCAGCGACTCACTGACGCCCTCGAAAAAATAAAAAGGAAATAGGATTTTGGGACAAGAATGGTCAGGAATTCAGTATGATTTTAACAGTACATGTAATTAAGACACATAAACATGATTATAATTTGCCAATAATAACCATAATTTCAATTGTTATGGCTAGTTTCCACTTCGTACGTACTGTGCAAAAAGATAGGACAAGTAATGGTCAAGTAATGATTCCGCTTCAAAATTACTTGCGCAGTTCCTCTGCTAAGGGGGTTCATTGCAAGGCAGAGCCATAGCGGAGCAAAGGTATCGCCTTGGAATATCCCCCTCCTGAAATTGAGAGTTCTGGACCGCAACACTACTGTTCCGTGAGAAATTTGTAGCGACCTGCTCGTGCTCCAGATCCCCATCACGTTCTCGCCATGCTCATGTTTCTTTGCTTCTCAGTGGCTGGACCCACAACCCGAGCAGAAGAAAATAACAAGAGAATAACATATTATAGTATTTATCTTAAATACAACCATACCTTGATATGCCCTTCATTAGGTGGTAATAAGAGGCAAAATAACAAAAACGAATATCAAAATTGTGTATAAACAACACCTAGAAAATAACAAGTCTTGTTATTTCAATAATAAATGCATACCTGAAATTTCAAGTGCTGTATTTGTTATCCCAAAGTTATTGAATAACGAACTAATAACATTTCTTGTTAATAAATGTTTCACTTGTACGATGACTAGATGATATAATAGCAAATCTTGTTCTTCGGCTATTTTCACCGTTAAACCAACAAATACTACATCAATACCAAACTCTGCTCAAATACCTCCAACTGTTATTGTGATGTTCTCATAACATTTCGTAGAATAACGCAGCAATAACATTTTTTTGTATTAGAGCACATGTTGCTCTTCGCATGGTATTTGTAAGGTATGCCCTTCTGCTCGGAAAAGGCTGCATCTACAATGATGACCTGATTTTTGCAGCCTTGCGTGTTTTTACGTCACGCTTTATGTTCTCCTCTTCAGTCATCACGTTGTTGGCATCCCAGTGGTCTTGAACCCTCCTCACTATTAACGATGACAGCACTTTGTACAGCAGGTTATTGGCCTGCACTTTACTAGATCAGCTGTGTTTTGTTAATTCGGCAGAAGATAAGTGATACCCCTGGTAGCTGTGTGGAGTCTTCCAGCACCATGTTTTAGCATTTCACCAGCGTCTTTACAACAGCCACCGCAGCTGAATACATAATAAACTGTAGATCCTCTAAGTTTTATACTGTGGCCTCCCGAGCAGAAGAGAATAACAATCGCATAGCAAAAAGCGTTATTTTGACAAAATATCTGAGTAATAAAATCAGTTATTTTATTGTTATTAACATAACAAATTGTGTTATAAACTTTTGTGTCATAAGCAGCAAAATAACAAATAAATAACATAACAAAAATATGTTCCTGGAAGACCAATATAATAACATTTTTTGTTTGTTTCAATAACAACTTAATAACCATGAATTTGGAAAATATTTCAATAACAAATTATGATATTTAAAGTTATTAATAACATACCAAAAGCAAAATTTTTTGGACCACCCTTTAGATAGAGTTATCCTAATTGCGAATCATAAAATATGAGTTTTACTATTTTCGAGGAACTACTAATCCATTAAATATTACAATATTCTGAGATTTTTTTGGAATGGATGCGACTATATGTAACTGGATACAAAAATATTAAAAATCGGGACATACTCGTCGCAGTGTTCATAAAATAATAAGCTGACAAGAATAATAATTTGAATAATAAGTTGAATAACAAGATAATATCGTCGGTTTCCTGCAATAGGGGCACAACTCAAAAAATGTGAATTTTCAAAATGAGCGATTGAAAATTGGGAATCTTGGAGCACCTTAAGTCCATTCATTTCTCTCATCATTTGAAAAAAGTAAACAAACTTTGATTGTTGTATCATGGAAAGGGACTAAAGGAATATCTGTTCCATGAATTTCGGATTACTATTTTTCAACGACTATTGAACAAGTTGACTAATTTTGAGTTGTGCCTTTATTGTGGAAAGTTGGTGAAAATTCGAAAATCTTCCGTTACTCAATGAATTTCGGAACGGGTCTTTGTGAGATGACAGTTTGCATAGTTTTTCATCATATGCCTTCAAAATCTCAAAAATGCCAAATTTTGAGTTGTGCCTCTATTGCAGGAAACCGACAATATGTACTGAATGTTGTAAAGAACGCAAATCTTTAATGTTGTAGTTTCAATTTAATGTGTGAAGAATAAGTCCAAGTTAAAATTTAGGATGCTTACTGCACTTGCTAGCCGATAGGACTTCCGCAGCTTCGGTGCCGGGATATGGGATCTGTCCCGCGGAACTGCGTGACTGCCATGTGGAGCTCCGTAGATCATCTCGTAGATGCTGTCGTTGCATATCCGCTATTAGTTCTGGGAGCAGTGGGTGCAGTCGAATTACGACTCTCACATGTGTTCGATGCATATAGTCCAACCGAACTTTTTCTGGACGTATCACTTGATCTTGTCCTCTCATCTCCCAGTTCCCTCTGTGCTCCAACTTGATGTACTCCGCTTCTGAAACGGTGTGGCGGATGCAACTGCTATTAATAAGCACTCGCAGAAGCGGGTGAGGCAGTAGCGCAGTTCATACTTTAAACATGTCAAAAATTCAAAGCTCCCATATGTTCATTGCAATCTTTGGTGCAAAACTAGAGTCCTGCCAAATTTTCAGCCATTTCGATGGTGATTTAATGGTGGCCCAAAAGCAAAATAGGTTTAACTCGTACGGGTGAAATGACCTTAGAGTAAAGTGACCAGACGTCCAGTCCCGAATTTTGACCAAATGTCCCGCGACAAATTATGTCCCGCGAAATGTCCCGCGTTCGGCTCAAATCGTAAAAATGTCCCGCGTTTGAAAAAAAAAATCAACAAGCATTCAAAATATTGTAGTAACTTCAAAGCCAAAATAGTCAAACCGGTTTTGTACAAAGCACAAATCACATCAAACATATTAACGGAACTTTCCACATCAGAGTTCAAAAACTGAAAGATTTTTGCGAGAAAGTATATAAAGATTCTAGGTTACAGTAAAGTTTGAACTGTTGAAAGCTTTTTTTTTATTGAGCGATAGCAGTCCCAGCATTTTTTTATTTTTGAAGAAAAAAAAATTCGAATATTTGGTTGATTTTTATGCACAGTCAGGCAGAATCATTTTACAGTTCGGTGAATAAAATAGAGAGTGACAAGAGTACAATTACGAAAGTAGTAGACGAAACTGTCTCAAGTTCAAACTTCAGGGTAGAAAACTACTTTTATTACTATGTAAGTGCACACTGCATACAGTCAGATAAAAAATCTGGAGGGATATAGTTGCCCGAAGTTAAAGTCTTTCCAAGCCCAGTATAGTAAACTTTTATCGGAAATTTATGTTGACTGTGTTATTTTTTTCTTCAAATGGGTGAATATCAAAACCTTCATTGACTGGCAGGCGGTTCAAACGAGTAAGCTCGTAAATTAAGGTTGAAGGATTCATCATCGACAAAATCGTCATCATTGAAAATTCGAACGCAGTTTTCTCGTTCAAAGATGAAATATCCGCAATGAAAATGTATTCACTGTATTGCGGGTGCAGAATAGAGTACAGTGAATACATTTTCAATGCAATCATTCAAGTTTTGAGTGAGTAAACTGCTTTCAAATTTCTGATGACGACGATATTATTAATGACGAATCCTTCAACCTTAAAGTCATCCAATAAGTTAATCAATGTTGACAGAGAAGCATCTGAGCTACTTAAGGAAATAGTACGCAAGACAAAATTGGACCAGCAGAAGCTAGATTGATTAACATTTTCAGGCACTTTGAGGGTAATGATAACCTCAAAAAATTGTAGAGTTCACGTCATGCTTGTCAGGCAAAAATGCTGTAATAAACGATTTTTGTGTCAGTTGTGTACGAAGCTTGAACCACTTTAATTTTAATTTTGAAAGCAATTGAGAGTTGAAATATTAAAACCATTTTTGACAGCTAGATTTAATTATCAGGTTTCTTTTGAAGACTGTAGAAAAATGTTTATGAGTTTGTCTCACTTCTCACAGCTCACAACGCAGAAAGATATGCTTGGTAGAAGAAATGAGTGCTTCGTATTCCACGAACAAAAAAAATCGCTTAGTAGGGTATCGCGCCACTTGGGCGGTGGCTTCTATATTCTTCTGTTTTCCACTATAACTCAGTCAATTTTGAACCAATTGACTTGAGATGTTGTACACGGGTAGATACTATACCTATCTCACCACATTCCAAAATTTGTGTCAATTGGTTCAAATTTGACTGAGTTATAGTGGAAAACAGACGAATATAGAAGGCACCGCCCAAGTGGCGCGATTCCCTATTCGTTAATAAAAAAAAATCATGATTTCACCTTACTATGCATCTTTCCAAATCAATGTCCCGCGTTGGAGCTCTGATCATCTGGTCACTTTAACTTAGAGGATGAAATGGACCTCATAAATCAAATAGTCCATTAGGTGTCACCGAATTTTGAAAACATCAAGAATTCTTCAACCATCTCAAAGCACCACTAACTCCATTTTTGGATATATCGCATACCCTTACCGGCGCGATACTATGGTATGTGCTGGTAAGAAGGTTGGGAGAAATTCCGGTAGGGTGACCACCACGCGGTTGATGATGTGATAGGATGACGATTCACAATCAAGAGTCGTCTTCGAGACTTTGTAGTTACGTAGGTTTGGATTCATTGGATCCAGAATTGTAGAGCGCGGTACGGTATACTACCCGTGCTTCTTCTCCTAGTCAGCTGGGAGACGACACGGTGCAGAACACAATCGTCACCGTCGCGTCGTTGTCGCCAGTTGGACTCTGCCCGAAATATCGAACATCCACAGCGCAGCATGCAACAGTCGTCAGCCAGTCAGTGGTGCCACCAGCAGAACCACCGCAGTTACTACCTCTATACTCAGCTGAATCGTGTGGAGTTAATAGGTATGCCCTCTTACCGCCGAGCCCGCGCCCGGCATGCCACTTAGCTTAGTTATAGCGGCCGGTCGTACAATTCCATGCAACATTAGGTTTTGAACTTTTGCCGCGAACAGAACCCGAATTGGCCGCCGCCGCCGTGCTGTCGTCGTCGACGGTTTTATTTTTTCTGTTATTATTTTCGAATTTCCAGCTCGCAGATTCTTGTTTTTATTTTCTCTCCATTCGCGTTCGACGGGAATCGCGTGGCGAAAACAGCGCGTAACGACGTTATCCTTGTCGCGCACGGGGCGATCCAGGATCGATTGGTATGCTATTGGTGTTTAAACTAAAAGAAGTTTGCTGACGTTTTCCAGGCTGACAGTTTCAGTAAAATTGAAGACTTTCAGTAAATAATTGTCGAATTTCAGCAATCAGAAAAAGTTTGCTGAAGAATTCAGTAAAATTAACTGAATTTCAAATAATTTTGATGACTCTGTTCGAAATTGATCAAATCAAAATCAACAATGTTCACTGACGTTCTGTCCTTTATTTGAAACTTTCAGCTTGGGAATACTAGGAAAAGAGGATGCAAGCGTGATGATTGCCTGTTGTGAATTGTGATGAGCTGTGACCGCACAGAAAGTTGATAACCGCTCGTGAGTCGTGATATTGTTCAAAAGGTGAGGTTCAACAGCGAAGCAAAATCGAACTGTGTGCGCCGATTTATGGCGCAATGCTGTCGAAATAGGTGAAGTGATTAAGTGTTACGACCCCAGAAGAAACAGAAGATGCGCCCATGTGTTGTGAGTGCTTGGAAGTAAGCTGACGAGAGCAAAAATAGAGGATTGCACTATTTTTAAAACCAGGCAGTAGTGTGTGGAGTGTGTAACGGTCGATGGTTATCTATGACGATGGAAAATCTTTACGTCGTCGACGTCTTTGGTGAGGAATGCCGGTTGGTTGGCTGGCTGGCTGGCTAGCTGGTTTTGACTGGGTGTGCGTGTGGTTACAGTTTGTCACATCGGCTGTGGGTGGAAAATCGGTGACGAAAGGAAATTCTGATGAACACGTGTGTGAATCACAGGGGAGCATGAGGACGTCCGGGAAAATGCGTGTGACACTATTTTTGTTGTTGCTGTTATTGGTCTGCGTGATCAAAAACAAAATTCATTCGATTTTTTTTACCAATGGCTATAGGTTTGATTTACAAAACCGAGACTTGCATTCATTAGGTCAAGTTAATCCAGATGTTTTCGGAATTGTTTGTTGAGAAGCGATACGATTGTAGTAACAACTGTGATAGAAAACCATTTCAGGATTATCATATACTATTAGCCAAAACAAAACTGTTTTTTTGCACCGACAATTGCTGGATTTGAACAAGTGTGTTCTTAACTCAACAATGTACAGACGAGCCGCTTGTCTGGTGATACCTCACATGGCACCGTCTTGTTTACTAGTTGGATGATCATCCATGCGTAAATCTCGTCATAAGTGACGCAATTACATACACTCAAGCCCTTTGCTAATGTTGTCTTGAGTGTCAATTTTTCAATTAGACGAATATGATACAGATAATATAAACATTACAGGAACCTGAGAAGCATAGAAAATCCTGTGTTCTGATCAAAACAAAACAATTGATTGAGGATTGATATAGGTAACGTTGTGGTCTGTAAAATGTTCAACTGAGTTTGTCTATGATAGCTTACCTTAGACTAATTCTACATGTTAATGGCTGTTCTACCCTTGATAGATCTGACCTGATGAAATAGCACCAAGCCAAATGTTGTTATTTACGAATTATTCTACAATTATGAACATAGAGCTACCTCTGCCAATGAATAATTTGCATGTGCATATCATGAAGCAGGCCAACCAGTTATTGAACCCGTCGCTCACAACATGGTCTTGCTGGAAATTCGAATGTTTGTAAACTTGGTTTTTGCTTAATACACGACAGAAGATAAACCGAGATAATATTGGATAGTATTTAAAATTATATTAGCTCAAAAGTTCTAACATTTTAATGGACGCTTTTCTCGTCGATGCCTACTTTTGGTTGTTATTTCTTTACGTCCCACACTGGGGCAGGTCTGAAAATACACGGAAAAAACCTCTAGCTCGTCGAGATGCTGAGATACTCATTTGAAGTCTTCAGAGAAAATATTTCTATGAACAAGGTCGATATTCTGAGCGGTAGGTAATTTTTCTTACGTTATTCGCATAAAAGTCCTATAAGTCATTTTGGCCAAATTACATTTTAGCGATATGGTGTCTTCGGCTATTCATGCTGAAAAAGTTTGCTGAAGACGTCAAATTTCCAAAGCCTACTATTCTTGAGATATTAACCGATTCATAAAATACCTATCTAAAATCGACAATTTTCATTAAAATACGTTTTTAAACAACTTTAATGTCCGTTTAACGAGTTAAAATAATGAAAAATTCTAAAATGAAACATATTTCGAGGATATTAGTTGGAAAAAATAATACATGCATTGATTTTATGTAGAAAGTTCCCGAAAATCATGCAAAATGAATATAGGCGTTCTGGCAAGTTCGGGCAATGTTTAAGTGCTTCCTGTAGAAAGGAGCTTTGGCACCAGTTTAAGAATTCGTAGGAGCTGTGGGCTAACGTGACACAAAATACATCATTACTGGGGTAAATGGGTATAATACGCCCCACTGAGGCAGAACATTCCCCTTCATTTCCATCGATTTAACTCTTTAGGACGCGCACCGTTGTAAAAAGTTCAACACCACCAAAAAAAACCTCGCTCGTTGTATACAGCGCGAGTACGGTGGTGCAGTTGTGGGATCAAAAAGGCGCACCTTCTGAAAAGATGAGCGATTTTTTTTATCTGTATTAACGAGATTTTTAGCCCTTGGCTAGTTCATCTCGGGACCCACGTTTTACTTCCCTTCCGAAGGAAGAACTCACAATTTGCGAGTTTGTCGGGAGTGGGATTCGATCCCAGGTCTTCGGCGTGATAGTCAAGTGTTCTAACCATCACACCAGGTCCGCTCCACAGATGAGCAATTTTCGCAAGCGTGATCGATAACAAATCTCAAATATTAAAGAATAATTGCCATCAAGCTGATCCGTTTGTTGATTGAAACAAAAAACCAAAAAAAAAGAAATATTCAAAAAATAAACCAGATTAATCCACCTAGTGGTGATAGTGCCTTTCTCGTCGAATATGTACTCATAAACTTTTCTTCGACGTTAGCCAAAATGTTCCTGAATCCTGAAAACACTTTACACTAGCAACAATTTTAACAAAGCCATCATCGATTTTCGAAACTTATTGATGATACATATTCCGATGTTATGTTCAACAACAAAACAGAGCAGAAAAAGATCAGACCTCTCAGTTGACTGCTTGACCACCTTAACCCTAGTCGTGTATTGGGGTCATTGTGATCCCATTCCATCCACTACGGCAGCGGGGTGAGCGTCAGCTAATGCTTGAAGAAGGTTAACTTTATTCATAATCACAGATCACTTTGTGATCTTCGCCAATGTTTATTTCAGCACACTTTAGGCTATATTTTATTATCATTGGTAACACGATTCATGTAAAATTTGACCTTCCTACGAGGAAAATGCAGAAAATGTAAATTTTCCATTCAAATTTCAATCGCAATGAGAAGAGTGAGGGCTCAACCAGCCGCACCCAAATTGTGAGCAGTAATTTTAGAAGCATAAGGAGATTGGAGATTGAAAAACTGTATAAGGTTGACGCGATTAAATTATATTTTTATATAAAACGTTGATCCATCCTACTATACATTTACACCGCAGGAATCTGAAATGGTGTGATTTGAAGAGATCGCTTTGACATTTATTTTGTTAACCTTTATAATTCCTCTATTTGATGTGCAGCTTGCATGGGTTTGGTTAAATTTTACGTTTGACTACTTCCGGCGGGACACCTGGAACTGATTCCGGTTGTCTCAAATATGGTCTTAGACTATGTTTTTGTCAACTGTTCATCACGTGACCTGGAAAGCCGGAAATTGATGTGATTTGAGGCTATTTTCTTGCTAACCGTTCGGCAAATTTTTGAAAATGCCGCGATTTTATGTACCGCATGCATGGTTTTGGTTCACTTCTATCAAATCACACCCGCAACCGATTCCGAACTACTGTGGCCTGAGACTATTTTCTTGTTGACTGTTCATCAGATTATCAAAAATGCCGCTATGGTTTAGCCGTGATTTGAGGTATCGCATGCATGGGTTTGGTGTCACTTCCGGCCCGGAACCGGTTGCAAAACACTACCGATAGTCTCTTAAATAGTCTGAGCCTATTTGCTTGCTAAAGTTTATTAGGTTATCAAAAAAGCCATGGGTTTGGTTCAATTTCATATTTAGCCGCTTTCGGAGGGAACTAGTTTCGGCACTACTGACAGTCCATAATGTGGTCTTAGCCTACTTCCTCAATAACCGGTCATCAAGTTGTCGAAAAAGCCGTGATTTGATTTGCCGCATGCAAGAGTTTTGTCAACTTTTATATACGGCCACTTCCGGCGGAACACCCGGAACCGGTTCTGAAACACTACCGGTTCATATAAGGTCTGAGACTGTTTTCTTGCTAACTGCTCATCAGGTTATCGAAAATTCCGTAGTTTGATGTGCCTCATGCATGGGTTTGGATCACTTTTATATGTGAAGCGGGACATCCGGAACCGGTTCCGATACACTATCGGTTCAGATATGGTCTGAGTCTTTTTTTATGCCAACCTTTCATTGGGTTATCAAAAAAGTCGCGCTTTGATATATCGCATGCATGGATTTGGTTCACTTTTATATTTGGCCACTTCCTGCGGGACTCCCGGAACCGGTTCCGGAACACTACCGGTTTATATATGGTCTGAGACTGTTTTCTTGCTGACTTTCATCAGGTTATCCAAAATGCCGCAATTTGATGTGTCGCATGCATGGATTTGGTTCACTTCTATATTTGGCCACTTCCGGCGGGACTCCCGGAACCGGTTCCGGAACACTACCGGTTCAGATATGGTCTGAGACTGTTTTCTTGCTGACTGTTCATCAGGTTATCCAAAATGCCGCAATTTGATGTGTCGCATGCATGGATTTGGTTCACTTTTATATTTGGCCACTTCCGGCGGGACTCCCGGAACCGGTTCCGGAACACTACTGGTTCAGATGTGGTCTGAGACTGTTTTCTTGCTGACTGTTCATCAGGTTATCCAAAATGCCGCAATTTGATGTATCGCATGCATGGATTTGGTTCACTTTTATATTTGGCCACTTCCGGCGGGACTCCCGGAACCGGTTCCGGAACACTACCGGTTCAGATATGGTCTGAGACTGTTTTCTTGCTGATTGTTCATCAGGTTATCCAAAATACCGCAATTTGATGTGTCGCATGCATGGATTTGGTTCACTTTTATATTTGGCCACTTCCGGCGGGACTCCCGGAACCGGTTCCGGAACACTACCGGTTCAGATATGGTCTGAGACTGTTTTCTTGCTGATTGTTCATCAAGTTATCCAAAATGCCGCATTTTGATGTGTCGCATGCATGGATTTGGTTCACTTTTATATTAGGCCACTTCCGGTGGGACTCCTGGAACCGGTTCCGGAACACTTCTGGTTCAGATATGGTCTGAGACTGTTTTCTTGCTGACTGTTCATCAGGTTATCCAAAATGCCGCAGTTTGATGTGTCGCATGTATGTGTTTGTTACATTTTTATGTATGGCCCCTTCCGAAAGTACTGGTCCGAAACACGTAAATGACCATAACTCCGGAACGGCTGGACCGATCCGAACCATTTTCAATAGGAAACAATGGGACCAGATTCCGCGTCGAATGAACCGTCGGTCATTAAAATCGGTTGAGGTTTACTGCTAAAAAGTGATGTGAGTTTATTTGTACACACACATACACACACACATACACACACACACACACACACACACACACACACACACACACACACACACACACACATACACACACACAGACATCACCTCAATTCGTCGAGCTGAGTTGATTGGTATATGTGACTTGACCCTCCGAGCCTTCTATCAAAAAGTCGTTTTTGGAGTGAACATATAGCCTTTCCAGTACACTTAGTGTACGAGAAAGGCAAAAAAACAAAAAAATCTCAAGGGGTTTGACGTAATATTCTACCTCCCGTAAGCGGACTTGTAAACGAAGTTAGGTCGGCCTCGGTGATGTAGTGGTAAGTGTGGTGCCTCTCTCCCCAATCGGTCGGGTTTCAATTCCCGTCGACGCCGGTGGGATTTTCTGAGACATAAAATCCGTGATCACGTCTTCCCTCGGATAGGAAGTAAAGCCGTGTGTTGATGGGTTCGATATGTAGGGTCCCAGCTGTGGTGGCTGTCTCCCTGGGCCTCAAAATTTAAGACTTAGCTCCTAGACCCAGCCGACGTTAAACAACGGTAGTCGAACGGTGCTAGTTGGCCAGAAAAATAAGAAACGAATTTAGTTCTGTTACCTGGTGCTATTTTGTAACTTTTATGCCGGTAAACAGTTGTTGAAAGACCCTCCTAGGATGAGCATGTGGTGGAATTACCCAATGGAACAGTTTTATTACGGGCCTGGACGTTTTTCCCTTGATGGGGCGTATTGTCCCGGTTGTTTTGGAGCGGCTAAATTTCAAACGTTTTCAAGCTTCCAAAGCCGCCCCTTCAAAGACTGTGATCGCATGCAACACATCGCTGACTTTAACAACATCGATTTGGAGTGGAGAAAAGGGAGAATAAGACGCTAGTTTCAGAGTTATTGCCGTTTTCGCTTAGGCGTTTTAGAAAGTTTGGAAAAAATCAATCCGATTATTTTAGCCTTAAGGGAGCGTCCATAAATTACGTCACGCAAAAATTGCCCATTTTCAACCCCCCCTCCCCCCTATGTCACACTTTTTGTATGAGACCTCTGAAATTTTTGTATGGGTTGTCACACGTTACTGAACCCCCCCTCCCCCCTAAAAGCGTGACGTAATTTATGGACGTTCCCTAAGTTTAGTTAATAAACTTTTATGTTATGTAAACTCGTCTAAGCTGGAGTATTATATCTGTGATATTGATTTCCGTAGGCAAATTACTTAACTGGTCGATATTATCAAAGGTACAGCATAAAATATGCAGGGGTGTCCATTATGCCCCGATGGGTGTCTGTTTCGCCCCGTACCTTTCCTGTCAGCCCCAAAAAACACACGGTTTACAATTCATTATTGCTTCACAATAATGACATTCTACCTGCTGTAAATGATTGAAATATGTAGGAAACAAGTTAAAGTTGTAAGCCAACTGATAATATATTAAGTTTTTGTCTGCTAACAAACTCATTTGCTAAGGGTGTCCATTATGCCCCTAATCCCCCTATAGTTTAGAAATCACAATGATACACTTTGTTGTTATTTTGTTGTGGTTATTTTGTTTTGGAGTTTTTGGCTTTCTCAGTCTAGGGAATCCAAACGATTAAATTGGCATTGACAAAAAAAATCGCACATGAAAAAACCACGTGGTCCACGGGGTAGGGGGTGGGGGGTAGCCTGAAACCACGCAAGACCGTGGTGGGGGAGGGGGGGGGGGTCTAAAATTCAGGAAAAAATTACCACGTGGTTTATGGACAGCCCCTAATAGCCAAACATCGTATATGGTAAACACGAAACATTTTCACTAATACTCACCCCCACCAGCTCCGGTAGCTTTAAATCGTCTTCAGGGAAAAAGATTTGGCTTTTTTTGTTTAGTGGTGTGAAGCACTACTTTTGTTTGTCTCAGATGTTAATCAATAACTTATCGTTATCGCCGAAAAAGTTAACGTCTGTTATTTTTTATCGTCGATAACAATAACGACTACATACGGAAACAATATCGGCGATACTGTTAACTGTGGAGAATATCGAAAAAAAATCTTCGCGAACTGTAGATCGCGAACCATTGTAGATGCCTAGGATATCACACAAAGCGAAATAAGTATTTTGTGGTTACTTGGGTAGTTTTAGTTACTTTTAAAGTTAATCAAACTGATTGTGTTTTTAACGACATCCTCGAATTTTCACCGGGAGCTTAAAAGTTATAGGCTAATTATAGGACCAACAAATGTAAAATTTCACACCAATAAACAACAAAGTTAACTTGTATTCCCTGAAGAAGGTAATATAAAGATAACCAAAACGTTACGTTGGATGTAGGAGCATACAAAGCTGCTGCTACCCACTCAGACCTCAAACTGCCAGAGCTGAGAAATTCCTGTTACTTGTAGAATCCAGAATCGTCAAATTAGAAGTTTTTCCTTCAAGAAATGTAAACAAAATTTTGAAAAATTCTTTAGTAATCTAGCCAGTAATACACTGGAATATTTTTTAAGCATATAAATTAAAAATGTGCATAAACTTAAAAAAGACATAAAAAGAGGGAAATTTGTGCACAAATTAAGTTCGGGCTTTAATGGGGGAATATAAATCGCGAGAACAGGTCTAGCTCCTGGACATTTGCTATGAAGCTACTCAAGTAACACAACTAGCTGAACAATAGTTTCTTAAGCTAAAATTTGCTCAAGAGAGGTTTGTTCCACTCTTGTACAGAGTTCCCAGAGAGCCCAAAGAAGAGGGTTCCAAGGTACTTCAGGGGGATTTCAGGGATTAGCAGGAGCCTTTCAAAGGCGTTCTGTCAGGTTTTGTTGGCGTTTTAATGGGATTACGGAGAATTCAGGGGCATTTCAATAGTATTATGGGGTTTCCAGGACGTTTTAAGGTGCTTTAAGGGCAATTTATGGGATCTCAAGGGCGTTACAAGGGGTGTGAGGGGCATTTCAAGGTATTTCAGAGTAACTTCAGAGAATTTCAGAGAGTTTCATGAACATTTTTAGAGCATTTCAGGGGTTTCAGAGGCATTTTTAATTGATTATGATTATTACAAGGGCACTTAAAACAGGTTGTGGAGGTTTCAGGGGCGTTTCCAGGCATTTCAGGGCAGGGCCGTATCGGGGGAATTTAGGAATATGCTTAAATCAAAGGGCTGAAATGCGTTTCAAAATATATTGTAATTGGGCCTCTGAAATTTTTTTTTGTTATATTTTTCATAAACAAACACACATTTTCCAATGTGTGAATCAAGGTTGCAACCATTCATTTGCGAAAATTTACATTCATTTGCTATTATCTCAGTTCAGAAGCATGCTATCGAAAAACAATGTATGGATGAATTTAACCTTGTAGTTTTATCTGAAAGTTTGCCGAATAACATTGGGGTGAATGCGACTTGATGTGATTATTTTATGCGGAATTCTATTTATCTATTCAGTCCATGTCGCAAAAGTAAATAGAACGATGCGAAATGATTCCATGTTTATTGGTTTAGCTAAATTCCCGCAGGATCTGTATCTTTGAATGGCAGGGTGTGGAATTAATTCTATGCCGTACAGATTTTATTTTATTTTATTTATTTTTTTGAATTTTTGAGTTTGCCGTAGTACTAAGTAAACGTACTTATTGCTTTTTGTTTCAAAGTGATTTTCAACTGAAAAGATGGTAAAAAATAGCAAAAAACGCTATTTTTGTGGATAGATAGATGACTCGCGAATAAGAAGTCGTGGGTCCGAATCTCACCAGAACGCGATTTTTTTTTCACACATTTCATATGTTAATTAGCGACATTTTGTGCCTTCTAGTTATATTTTTCTCCAGATAGATGACTGTTTTGCTAGAAAAAACTTATCTTTTTGAGCGTGTTTAGTATTTTTTTTTATGAATTGAGTATACACACCATAGGCTGCTCCCGAGTTAGGAAACTGCCAAAACCATTTAAATTTTGTAGTTGGCACTTGTTCCAAACAAGCTAATTCGAAGGAGAATCACTTCAAATATACATATGGTTTGATTCGTTGCTGGTTTTATTTTATTTTTGAAGTTCACGTGAATGTTTAACAGTCCCCCAGGCCATTCCGTGGACAAGGCTAGACTCTACTTGATCTCCTAGTAGTTCATGTGGTATATGGACGGACCCTCAGCCTTTTTTTTTTTTTTTTTCTTATTTTCAATTGTTACAAACATTTTCGGTTACTACGGAAATATTTATTAAAGATTTAAATTCCTTATTTTAACCTTAAGATATTCTTTCTAATTAACTTAACGTAACGATATTTTGCAACGAAGCTTTTTCGTTTCCTTTAAGCGTACAATATAACTTGGCAAAATTTAGGAGCGATATTTCACATTGCCATTAAAATTTGTATAAGATTGTGTACGGGAAAGTATAGTCTAGAATACCCCGAAAAACTTTGTAGAAGACCACAAGTTAAACTGAGGCTTGTGAAGAAATGTATACGCTTGGCAAAATAGGCCAAAAATTGAGATTTTGTTGTTGACGCTCCTTCCTTTACATGATAAATGTTATATTATTATTTTCCTCCCCTGTTGGGGAAATTAAGCCACTGTATCCAATAAGCTGAAATTTTGTGGCATGTCCCGTTTTGAAATTCGCGTCTTGCCAGCTAATTACCATGTGTCAAGTAATCAGCTTCTGCCACGACGCGTCGTCTCCCAGTCAGGTGCAATGGAATTAATAAACCCCAAGACCTTCCCAGGTTCTGCAGACCAGATCTCACTGGGTTGCTAGCAACCACTATTTAGAAATCTTTGCCTGCGCGTGTATAAAGCACCACAACTGCAAAGCAGATGTTCCGAGGTTTCACGTTCCGTATTACAGAAACGACAGATATCACTCTGAATCTGGCCAATATTTTTCAAGTGATACCTGCTCGGGCAGTGCCCAGTTACTAGGCCAGTGTATGTACATAGAGCTCTCTTGTTGAGCTCTAAGAGCTTTTTGGTTTTATAAGCATTTGGTGTTATAAATCGTTTTGACTGATTGCAATTTTTGACGTCCATCCAATTGGATATCACCCTCTGCTCAGCCCAGCGTTTCAGATCCATTTTAATTGTACAGTTTGATATACCACAGAATGGTTCTGGACCAACAAATTGTAAATTGGAACCACTTTTAGCAAGCTCGTCTGCCATTTCATTCCCGTCAATGCCGCAGTGACCTGTAACCCAGTAAGTTGTAAGCGCACAAGGCTTTTAGTGCAGCTTGACTATCTGAGAAAATACAAATATTTGCATATCTGTATTTTCTGCGCATTTCAAAATAGCAAGAATCTCTGCTTGAAACACCGTAGGATAGTGTCCCATCGCCACTGCTTTTTGAATTCCAGGGCCGTAGATTCCTGCTCCCGTTTTTATTCCAACTTTAGAGCCATCTGTAAAGAATTTGATTGATCCTTGACGAACAGTGGGACCTCCGACTTCCCTATCTGCAAGAGTTGTTTCGTGCAACTTCTAAGGAACATCATGGTTCTTCACAGGTTTCATCCAGTCTTAAATCATTTTCATTACTGGCCTGTTTTGGAAGTATTGTGAAATGCTCAGGTGACCTACAAGATCACCTAGCATAAACTTTTCAACTCGTTTAAGTCGCAGCAATTCCTTTTCTGCTTCTAATTGCACGTACTCGTGCAAAGGTAGCAGATTGAGAATCGCATCTAAAGCATTTGATGGAGTGCTGCGCATCGCTCCTGTAACAGCAATGGACGCAAGACGTTGAATTTTTGCAAGCTTTGATTGCGTGGTAGCCTCTTTTGTTTTTACATTATCACATTATCATTTTTGGTTTCGCCCCACTTTCTGCCAATAGTTTTGGAGCATAACCAAAACGCACTTGTTGCCTTACCGATCACGGATTCAATTTGAGCATTCCAGTTCAGTTTGACATCCAGAATCAAACCTAAGTATTTGACTCGATCACTAGGATGAATTTGTATCCCTCCAAGCAGAAAAGCTCTTAGGTTGATATTCCTTCTCCTAGTGAAAGGGACAATTACGACTTTTGACGGGTTGATGCTAAGGCCCTCCTTAATACATACACCATGAATGTGTATAGTTTAGGGCCCTTCGCATTCTCTCCGAAACAGTTTCGTCATACTTTCCTCTCACTATTATGCCTATATCGTCTGCAAAGCCCACTATTGATAAATGTTAAGCAGCATCGGACAATCTGTATTATATCTGTATTATTTGCCATTTCACCTTAAGTAATATATTCTTTGCGTAACATCCATATTAGAATGCTACTAAGTATCGTGTGGCTGGCACGAAGATACCCTATGTTCTAGGAAGTCAAGGATATTTTCATTACGAAAAGTTCCTGGGTCGACCAGGAATCGAATTCGTTACCCTCAACATGGTCTTGCAGAACGCCCGCTCGTCTACCATTCTAGCAATATGGACCTATAGCTCATACCAATCAGATCAGAAAAAAAAAACAGTTGCCCGTTGTTGTCTGTGCTGGTGCCGTTCTTCGCACCACTAATAATTGAAGGTCGAAAACCGGTGATTGAAAGTACCCGTCCGTCGATTCATGGATGTTCACCAATCCATGACTTTCTGCAAAACAAACATTTTACGCATCCTAGCAGCAATGACATGGCATATGAACGATCGGAACCTTGAACTGTTGTAGCAAAAAAGTAGATTTTTGTAACTATCAGCGTATGTGCGTTTTACTGGAGGAACACCGACAGCTACCTACAATTGCATTGTCCGGCTCAATTTTGTACGATAATACATACATATGTCCCCTGCTTGGTTCATTCAGTGGTATATATTTACGATTGCTCCACTCGAAATGATCCAAAAAAAGTTTGCGATTATTACCTCTCTGTTATTATTTCCAAGCACCACCATTACTGTCAGCACGATCAACGGACTTTTTGATGATGATCAACGAAGCATCAAATATATTGCGACGGGGGTGGTACACCGACGACCATTCGGGAGTGACAAACGATTCAGCTTGGTCATCGTCGTGATCGTTATTTCTATATAGCTTATCAATAATGGCATTGCATTTATGGAACGACCGTATGGTTTAGTGGATCATTTATTGCTGCTCCTCGCTCTTGTCTATATGGATGCACCAAATGTGGTGCAACTGAATTGAGCCGGGGACCTATTGTGGACGCGTATAGAAGTTTGATTTCTTGAATGTGCTGTGATCAATTCGTAAAATATTCTTGTGAAGATAACATCAGAACCTTTTTCTCTCAAGCCCGGCATCGTATTTAGTATCGCTCGTAGCGCTTCCATGAATAAATTTGACAAACGAATTCCGGTGAAATTCAGCAACTTGGTCAAGGTCAATCGTTCAACCAATTTTATAACACCTCTGGTCACCCAAAGAAACTGCAATTGCACCCTCCACCCGGCAAGCCTGCTTGTTAGTGGCAGTGCATGTATGACTGCATGCATGCATGCATGCTGCTTGCATGTGTAAACATATGAAATCATCATAATAGTGGCCGCTTGTCGGTTTCAGTTCGAGTGATTGAGTGAGGCACTGGAGAATGTTCCATCAGCTGCATGTTTCGAGTTAGTTTTCTCGCTCGATATTGCTTTTTTGCTCGCCTTCACTGAACTTCTGGCTGATACCACACTGCTTTAGTCTAAAAGTTAGCGCCATCCGACTAGATGAGAGAAATAAAGTTCAGAACAAATTAGTTACAAGTTTTGTTATTAATCTATTGGCTCGAGTGACAAAATTAACAAAAATTACCAATCTTTTTCGCCACAACACAAAAAATCTTATACAATTTTGTTACAAAAAATACAACAAAGATCGCAAAAACGTGTTACGAAAGTATGTTAGAGGTAATCAAATTATAATACAAAATATAACAAATTTTGTTATACATCTGTTTGAATAAATGAATCAAGTTTTGTTATAATTTTGTCCCTAAAATATAACAAATGATAATATAATTTTGTTATAGATATTCATACAGAAAAATCCTTATAACAGAATTATTTCAACTATTGTTATTTCTAACAACAGTTGTCATAATTGATCTTGTTATGTGCTTCTGGTCGGGCAGCGACAGCACGCCACCTAATGCAGAGGAAATTTCTCCCATAAACGCTGCATTATTCTGTAGCAACAAACTTCCTAGGACGGGTTGTTGCGCTATTGCAGTAATGTTTTATGAAGCGAGCGAAAAGAAAAAAAAAACTGTTGAGTGGAAGTGACCTTGTCTGGCTTGTTTGTGGCAGGTCGGAACTAGGTGCTGAAGTGAAAAACGATGATAGACTCTATGAGGTGTTTTCGGTTTTGCTTGATTTCTTTGAATTGTTGTTAGTGTGCACTGTGCAGCTGGAGATAAGTGCTAGCGCTGAATGAAATTGGTCGTGGTGGACACAACTGTTATGTTTTATGAAAAAAAAAACAGAGCTAGCAAGAAATTGAGTTTATTTCAAACTACATTTTGTGTTAAATTTAATATTAAGAAAACCACCAATTGTGTTTCACTGTAAGGTCGTTTTCAGCGAGGAAGTCCATATGAAACTTCCGGTTAAATTTCCAGAGAAGTTTCAGGAGGAATATCCGGAATAACTGCTAGAGGTATTCAGGGATGAAAAATTCCGCAATTCCCGAAGGAAATCCACGAGAATTTTTCGGTGAAACTCCGTGGAGAATTCCAGGAGAAACTTCTAAAGAAATTCTCAATGGAACTTTTTTTGGACTTCCTGGTTGAACTCTCATATGAATTCCCGGTGACTCCCGTATTTCTAGATGAATTTTTAGAGGAACTCCTCGAAAAAATCCCAAAAGAACTCTCGGAATACCCGGATGAACTCTTAGAGGATTTTTCAGTGGAACCCCTACAGGAATTTCCTGTACAACGAGGAACTACTAGCTTCTGGAAGAATTTCCGGAACATCCGGAGGAATTTCGAAGTGAATTACCGGAAAGACTTCCCCGACAAGAATTCCCGTAGGAACTCGGTATGCCCAAAGAATATGAACTATGAGCGGAAATTTTTGGAAGAAGAATTCCATATGCAATTTCCGGAGGAATTTCCGAGAAACTCCAGGAGAAATTTCCGAAAGAACTGCCAGTGGAAGAAATTCTCGGAATTTTCGAAGAAATTTCTAAAGGAATTTCCAGAGGAAATCCCAGAGCAATTTTTAGTGGAACACCTAGGAAACTTCCCACAGGAATGCCCAAAAGATGTCTTGGAGGAATTCCTGGAGGAACCCATGAAGCAATTACCGGAGCAACTCCTGGAGAAATTTCCGGAGGAATTTCTGGATAAACTTAAGGAAGAAATTTTTAAGGTATTTCCGCAAGAACACCTAGAGTAATTCGCTGAGGTACACGTGGAGGAATTTCAGAAGGAACTCGTGAAGGAACTTCCAGGGAAATTCCAAGAGAAATTTGAGTCGGAACTACTACAGGAATTCTTGGAAAAACTACTAGAGAAATTTTCGTAGAAACTCTGAGAATTCCCGAAGAAACTGAGAAACTCCTAGAGCAATTCCCCGATGAACTCCGAGAAACTCCTGAAGGAACTCCTGGATGTATTACTGAATGTAGTTCCTTCTCCTGGATTAACTCCTGGAGGAAATTTCGAACAATTCTCGGAGGAACCCCCGGAGAAGTTTTCGAAGTAACTCCAACAAGAATTGCAGGAGGAACTCCTTACCGGAGGAATTCCCAGATGTGCTTCCGAAGGAAATGTTGGATGAAATTCCAGAGGAGAAGTTTCCAAAGGAACTCCTGGAGCAATTCTCGGAGGAACTCTTAAAGTAACTCTCTTAGGAACTTCTGGAGAATCTCCGGAAGCAATTCACGGAGGAACTGTTGGAGCAAACTCTGGAAGAACTTCTGGACCAATTTTCGGAGGAACTCCTAGAGAAATTCTCGAAGGAACTTCTAGAACAATTCCTGGAGGAACTCCTGGAGCAATTCCCGAAGGAATTCCTGGAGCAACTCCCGAGAGATCTTCTGGAGTAATTCCCGGAGTGCATCCTAAAGCAACTCCATGAGGAACTCCTGGAGCAATTCCCGGAGAAAATTCTGGACCAATTCCCGGAGTAAGTCCATCAGCAGTTCCTTGGAGAACTCCTGAAGCAATTTCCGGAGGAACTCCTGGAACAAATCCCGCAGGAACTCCTAGAGAATTTCACGGAGAAATTGCTGGAGCAGCTCCCGAAAATCTCTTAATGCAATTTCGAAAGAACTCTGCAGCAATTCTCGAACAAACTTCTAGAACAATTCCCGAAGGAACTCCTGGAGCAATTCCCGATAGAACTTCTGGGGCATTTTCCGGAGGACATTCTTAAGCAACTTTCTGAGAAACTCATGGAGCAAACTCCGGAGGAGCTCTTAGAGAAATTCCCGAAGGAACTCCTGAAGCAATTTTTGGAGAAATTCCTGGAGCAATTTCTGGAGGAACTCCTAGAGCAATTCCCGGATGTACTCCTGGAGCAAACTCCAGAGCAACTCTTCGAGCAATTCACGCAGGAACTCCTGGAGCGATTTCCGGAGGAATTCCTGGAGCCATTCCCGGAGAAAACCTGGTGCAATTCACGGAGGAACTTCTTGAGCAATTCCTGGAGGAAGTTCACGAGCAATTTTCGAAGGTATTCCTGGAGCAATTCCCGAAAGGTCTTCTGGAGTGATTCCCGAAGGACATCCTAAAGCAACTCTCTGAGAACTCCTGGAGCAATTTCCAAAGGAACTCCTGGAGCCATTCACGTAGGAACTCCTTGAGCAATTCCTGGAGGAAGTCCAGGAGCAATTCGGAGTAAGTTCTACTTGGGGGAACTCCTGGTATAATTCCCCGGGGAATTTTTGGAGCGATTCCCGGTGGAAATCCAGGAGTAATTCCCGGAAGAACCACTGGAGCAAACTTCAGAGCAACTCTTGGAGCAATCCCCGGAGGGACTTCCGGAGGAAATCCAGGAGCTATTCTCGGAGGAAATCCAGGAGCAATTACCAGAGGAACTCCTGGATCAAATCCCGATAAAACATCTAATGCGCATCCCATAGGCAGTCTTGGATCAATTCCCGCAGAAACTGGAGCAATTCCCGAAGGAACTCGTGAAGCATTTTCCGGAGGTACTCCACGAGTCATTCCCGGAAAGCTCTTCAAAGAGTTCCTTGAGGAGCTCCTATAGCAATTCCCGGGGGAACTTCTAGAAGATTTTTTTTTAAACTTCTTGAGAAATTCTGGAGGAACTCCTGGAGGATCTACCGGAGGAATTCCCGGAAAATTTCTACTGAAATCCATCCACTATGGAACTCTTTAAGGCGATTCCGGATGAATTACCAAAGGAACTCGTGAAGGAACTTCTATGGGAATTGCAAGAGGAATTTGAGTTGGAACTACTACAGGAATTCTCGGAAAAAACTTTCGTTGAAACTCTCAGATAAATTCCCAAAGGAATTCCTTGAAGAATTCCCAGAGGAACTCCGAGAAACTCCTGGAGGAACTCCTGGATGAATTCCTGAAGGATGTCCTGGAGAAATAACCGAAAAAAATCCTGGAGGAAATTTCGAACAATTTTCGGAGGAACCCCTGGGAAATTTTCGAAGTAACTTCAACAAGAATTGCTGGAGGAACTACATACCGAAGTTATTCCCAGAAGAGCTCCCAAAGGAAATGTCGGATGAATTATTATTATTTCTTTATTATAGAGATTTTCAGCCCTAGGCTGGTTCATCTCTTAGGGTCGGATGAAATTCCGGAGGAACTCCCGGAAAAATTTCCAGAGGAACTCACGGAGGAATTCGCGTAGCAACTACTATAGGAATTTCCAGATAAAAATATAGAAAAGTTTCCGAAGGAACTCCTGGAGCAATTCTCGGAGGACCTCCTAAAACAATTCTCTGAGGAACTCCTGGAGCAAATCCCGGAGGAACTCTTGGAGAAATTTTCGATGAATTCCTGTAGCAATTTTCGGAGGAACTCCTGAAGCAATCGCCGAAGTTATTCCTGGAGCAATTCTCGAAAGATCATCTGGAGCAATTCCCGGAGGAAATTCCAAAGCAACACTCTGAGGAAATCCTGGAGCAATTCCCGGAGATATTTTCCTGGAGCAATTCATGAAAGAATTTCTGGAGCAACTCCAGGAGGGTATTCTAAAGCAACTTTCTGAGGAACTCCTGGAGCAAACTCCGAAGGAACTCTTGGAGAAATTTCCGAAGGAACTCCCGAAGCGATTTTCGGTGAAATTCCTGGAAAAACTCATAGAGCAATTCCCGGAAGAGATCCTGGAGCAACCTCCAGAATAACTCTAGGAGCTATTCCCACAAGAGCTCCTGGAGCGATTTCCGGAGGAATTCCGAGAGCCATTCCCGGAGGAAAAGCTGGAGCAATTCACGGTGAAAATCCTTGACCAATTCCTGAAGGAAGTCCAGGAACAATTTCCGAAGGAATCCCTGGAGCAATTCCCGAAAGATCTTCTGGAGCAATTCCCAGAAGACATCCTAAAGAAAATCTCTGAGGAACTCCTGGAGCAAACTCCGGAGGAACTCTTGGAGCAATTCCCGAAGGAACTCCTGAAGCAATTTTCGGAAGAACTCCTAGAACAATTTTCGAAGGAACTTCTGGAACGATTCCCGAAAGATCATCTGGAGCAATTCCCGAAGGACATCCTAAAGCAACTCTCTGAGGAATTCCTGGAGCAATTATCGGAGAAATTCCTAGAATAATCCCCGGAGGAAGTCCAGGAGTAATTCCTTGGAGAACTCCTGAAGCAATTTCCGGAGAAGCTCCTGGAACAATTATCGAAGAACCTCCAGGAGCATTTCCCGGAGAAACTCCTGGAGCAGCTCCCGGAAGAGCTTTTAGAGCAATTTTCGGGGGAACTCTGCAGCAATTCTCGAAGAAACTTCTACAACAATTGCCGGAGGAACTTCTGGAGCAATTCCCGGGGAGATTCTTAAGCAACTTTCTGAGAAACTTCTGGAGCAAACTCCGGAGGAACTCATGGAGCAATTCCCTAAGGAACTCCTGAAGCAATTTTCGGAGAAGTTTCTGGAGGAATTCTTGGAGGAACTCCTAGAGCAATTCCCGGAAGAACTCCTGGAGCAAACTCCAGAGCAACTCTTGGAGCAATTCACGCAGGAACTCTTGGAGTGATTTCCGGAGGAATTCCTGGAGCCATTCCCGGAGGAACCCCTGGAGCAATTCACGGAGGAGCTCCTGGACCAATTCCTAGAGGAAATCCAGAACCAATTTTCGGTAGAACTCCTGGGGCAATTTACGAAGGAACTCCTGAAACAGATCTCGGAAGAACTCTTGGAGCGATTTCCGGAGGAACTTCGCAGCAATTATCGAAAGAACTTCTGGAATAATTCCCGGAAGAAATTTCTACTTGGAGGAACTCCTGGAACAATTCCCGGAGAAATTCCTGGAGCAATTCCTGGAGGAAATCCTAGCGCAATTCCCGGAAGAACTCTTGGAGCAAACTCCAGAGCAACTCTTGGAGCAATTCCCGCAGAATCTTCTGGAGCGATTTCCGGAGGAACTTCTGGGGCCATTCCCAGAGGAGCTCCTGCAGAAATTCACGGAGGAGCTCCTGGAGGAAATCAAGGAACAATTTCCGGAGGAACTCCTGCAGCAATTCTCGAAGAAACTTCTGGAGCAATTCCCTGCAGCTCCTCTGGAGAAATTTCTATTTAGAGGAACTCCTGCATCAATTCTTGGAGGAACTCTTCGAGCAATTTCCAAAGGAACTCTAATATCTCTAATCAATTCCCGGAGAAACTGGAGCAATTCCCGAAGGAACTCCTGAAGCATTTTCCAAAGGTACTGCTCGAGCAATTCCCGGAATAACTCTTCAAAGAGTTCCTTGAGGAGCTCCTATAGCAATTGCCGGAGGAACTTCTGGAGGAATTTTTGAAAAACTTCTAGAGAAATTGTAGAGGAACTCCTGGAGGATCCTCCTGAGGAAATCCCGGAGAACTTCTAAAGAAGTCCATTTTAAAGGAACTCCTAGAACAGTTTCCTGTCAAATTCCTAGAGAAATTCCCGTTGGAAACCTTGGTGGCATTTGCTACGATTCTTCTGGTTGAGTTCCAAGTGAAGATTCTTCGGTGGAATTCCTGGAGGATTTCACAATTGTACTTCCAGTGGAACTCGTTGGAGAATTATCTACGAAACTTCTGGAGGAATCCTGCAAAAAGCTGTAACCCTTTGAAGCAAGAATTTTTCCAAGCGTTATTATGGAGTTTTTTTTTTCATCGTTCTACTGTAGTTTTGGTGGTCAATATAATGCAAAATAGAATATGATGCAAAATATTTTTTCTGGATATCCTAGATTATCCAAAATATTTTTGAGTTCAGATCGTTAGGTCTACGGGTGTAACGGTAACTTCTTTCTGTATACAAAGCTGCGATTTGTAATCTATCATGTCCAGTAATCTGAAAGGTTAATAGACAATATCAGATCAGTCGGAATATAATAGGTCATCCAAATTGTTCTTGAGTTTATATCCTAAAGCCTACGTGTTTAACGGTAAATTCTTTCATTATACAAGCTACGATTTGAAATATTTCATATCCAATAAGTCTTCTGAAAGTTCAATAGCCAGTATCAAATCATTCGAGATATCCTACGTCATCCAAACTGTTCTTGCGTTTAGATTCTTAAGTCTACGGGTGTAACGGTAACTTCTTTCAACAACCTCAACACAGACTTCCAAAACATCATAATATCATTGGATATTAGTACATAATGGGTTAGAACAAACCGGCTAAGTGCTGTTTTGAAATACGAAAACTTAAGAGTTTTGAAAACAGGTTGATGCTAGGACGTTGTGGGAAGAAACTCAAATAACTAAAAATCCACGAAGTCAAAAAAAATCTGCCCTTCGTTATGATGTGGTTTCGATTTTCTGTAGGTATGTAACTGCTGATTTTTTCGCCAGCCCACAGAGAGCAATTCCTCCCGACCGAAACCCAGTGTGGCGGGTCACTCGAATGGAACCGGTATTTTGTTCGATTGGACTACCGAAGAATTCTGCAGAAGAACCTCGTCGCTTATGTTGCTGCCACTCTCGCAGCAGCGCACACCATACTCTGTATTGCCGGTCCCCCGATCAATCACATGCTGTGCAAAAATTTTAATCATGTTTCATGCAGGAAATCGTCCGTTCGTCGAATTTCGAACGCGCGTCAATGAACCGCACATTCTCCATCTGATTGCGAACGGAATCGCACGCAATCCTGCCCGATATAGAACACACTGCCAAAGAGGCTGACCTGACAGTCGTCCGGTGGTGGTGAGAACGCATTTTTCATTTTTCACAGCAAGGCTCAATAGTTGTAATTGCATGGGTAATAAATTTTCGCTCTTCGATTAGATAATTGGACAGGTTTTTTTTCAGTTAAATCGAGCTTTGCCATTCTTAACTGGTACACAGGCGAAAAACGTACCCAGCACCGCCGTGGCCAGTCAGTGTCCAATTAGGCCAAATGTGGATGAACGTCGTCGGCGTCGGTCCAGTACCAGTGCACGGTAGTGTCCGGCACGGGTGCTCACTTCTCGGGGGAGATTGCCCAATCGTTTTCTAAGGGTCAGTGCTACTGCGTGCTGTGCCTCTACTTCTTGTGGGATCCCACGCGAACTGTTCAAAACGTTTCAAATACTGCAAAACAAAAGAAAATCGGGTTAAGTACGGTTCCTTTGAATTCCACTAAGAATTTGCATCCTTTGACAGATACGTATTTCGACCTCAACTGTAAGGTCGTCTTCAGTGTCTTGTACTTGACTCGAGTCAAGTACAAGACACTGAAGACGACCTTACAGTTGAGGTCGAAATACGTATCTGTCAAAGGATGCAAATTCTTAGTGGAATTCAAAGGAACCGTACTTAACCCGATTTTCTTTTATTTACAGATATTCCCCTAACAAGCCCAGGTTAATCATCATCACTGCAAAACATTTAGATCGTAAGTTCTAATGCAATGAATGAAACGTGTTGTGTGTTTTGTTTGCTAGTTGGAATTTCGTGACGGTTCAGGTCATAGATAGGTGACAAGCCTAAATCGTCACATTATCCGCTCTTCATTATCCAATTAGTTAGCTCAGCTGCTGATGGTATGGTGGTATTTTCGTCATCAAAATCACTATTACAGACCAATGGACAGATGAAAGAACGAATGTGTGCTGATACACAAGCATACCGGCCGGCTACACTCTGATAACGGGTCATTTTGGTTTTGCCAATGTTTAATTTACAGCCAAAGTGGAAGAGAGCGTTGAATGTGGATCATACAGCGTGACGGTCTCGAGTGGATGCGGTTAATATTTTACATTTGGTACCTATAGTAAAACGTCAAATTTACACGAGTAAAACAAACTCGTTACTTTCGTGCAGCGCAATATGAAAATCACCAAGAGAAAAAGGGTTAATGAAAATGTAGTATCATCCTTTGTTGAAATGTTGTTGAAACATCTCCTAATAATTTGTCTATAGAACCCTTACGTTCGAACCTGCTTTTCAGAAAGCGACCAACTCAATTGCTTCCACGCTTGTACAGTACTTACTACTTAGCGTAGTATTCTGGGCCTGTCCATAATCTACATAGACCAGAGGTTCCCAACCTTTTGAGGTGGCGACCCCCTTTAAAAATTTTGAAAAATTCTGCGGCCCAATGTTTAGAAAAAATATAAATTGAATAAACGAATCCGAGTTATTTGGGTACAGTGGTGTAGCCAGAAATTTACTGTGGAGGATTTTTCGACGATCAATGATACTTTTTTATCTGACACACACATTTCGTAAGCAATGGTGCCATGTACATTCAATCTAAGTGTGCTTAGAAAAGCGGCGCAGCCGAAATTTATTTCTTTTTGCAAGCGTTTTAACTGAAAATTTGTATCGGTTCCAGCAAAATTCGTAATTCTCCTGGAAACTTATTCTGAAATATTCACAATGAAAGTTTGACGAACTACCATAGAATTCATGATTTTTTTCTTTTGAAGAATCGTGAAATTTACCAATTATTCTAGCCAATATTACCATAAATTTGTTCTGAAAACAAAACCGCTTATGAGTATAAAAATTACATTTTCTTATCAAGGCAGAAAAAAAAACTCCTTTTATAATTTCTGTAAAATTAAATCTTAACTAAAAATACTTTGAAATGGCACCAATCAAAAGCTCATCAATAGATTTTACATTTTAGATTTTCAAAATGTTTTTATTTTATAGAAACACTAACAAAAACTGTTTACATACGTGTACCAACTTTGAAACTCTGCATAATTAAATATGTAGATCTCTGTGATGGTTTCAACCCCCCCCCCCTAAGCGGGCCGCGGACCACCGGTTGCGTACCCGTGGTCTAGAGTTCTTCAATAAATTACATCATTGAGTCAGGAACGAGTTCTATTAAGTTTTAAGCCAAAACTTCTCTTGAAAGATCTTCTTCAAAGATGTATCAATTGGTAGCAATTTAAATAAGTGCACTCAAATCCCAGAATTTCAAAAAAAAAAAATCCTTCTGGCCCATGAAACCGTGTTTCTAAGGACTTGAAGTATGAATCCACTGATCGATTTCGTATCAACTGCATCCGAGGCCTAATCTGCATCAAAATATCCTATCTGGGTGGGAGAATCTTTCTTACTAGTATATTCAAGCTGTGTAACTTTTGATGAGACCGGCCCACTATTTACACCTTGTTTTCAAAAATGTTTAAGGTGCCGATTTTCTGAAAGTTTTCACTTAAAAAGTAAGGAAAATGCATTTGGTTACTAAAATTGATGAACCCCCGTTAGTTAGAGCCACAACAATTGTTGCAGACCCCTCGATTTTGGTCAAATGGTGGCTCATTTAAACTGTTATAACTCTAATACTTGTCCAAAAACCACTTCAAAACGATTTGTTGTTGAAAAGAGGAAAGATAGAGCTGCTTTTCACAGTTATAAAAAGTTGGGTCGGCCATATTGATTTTGGCTGCCATCTTGGATTTTATATCAAAACATTTTTTTCACCATGATGACAACCACCGATTTTTTAAATTTTTGCATCAATTGAAAGCTGAGACATTTATACATAACATATCAAAAAATTAGAGATGTCTTTTTTTCTATCAAAAGTTATCTGCAGTTTTGTAAATAAAGCCACGTTTTCTCCATACATTTCCATGCGCACCGGCAACGACATGCAACAGCATCCGAGTTTACGCGTGCATGTATACACAAAGGCAACTGCCGCGAAACATGGACAAATCGGAGGTTTCTTTCCGCTTTTGACTGTTTCTCAATGATGATTTTTTAGTGTTTTGAAAAGCTTAAACCTTCAGCTTTTCATTAGTGGGTTCAGATTTTAAATTCGTGTTCGTAAACACTGCGAAATAACGCTGCATTTATGAAAACGGTCGGCACCGAGCACAGTTCGCAAAATTGGCATGGTTTACAAAACGGCAGATAACTTTTAAAAGAAGAAAAAGACATCTCTAGTTTTTTTTATATGTTATGTATAAATGTCTCAGATTTCAATTGATGCAAAAATTTTGAAAATCGGTAGTTGCCATCATGGTGAAAAAAATGATTTGGTATAAAAATCCAAGATGGCGGCCAAAATCAATATGGCTGACCCAACTTTTTAATATTCTAAATAGTACCCAAGCAACACACATGTTGTATAAAAGTTACGGCAGCGCAAGTTTTGGTTGTATAGAAGTTAATTTTACGTCATTTAAACACAATGTTGAAATTACGTCAAATAAACTTCTATACAACCAAAACTTGCGCTGTCGTAGCTTTATTATAACATGTGTGTTGCTTGGGTAGCTCTATCTTTCCTCGTTTCAACAACAATTCGTTTTGAGGTGGTTTTTGTAGAAATTTTCGAGTTATAACGGATTAAATGAGCCAACATTTGACCAAAATCGGGGGGTCTGCAAAAATGGTTGTGGCTCTAACTAACGGGGGGTTCATCAATCTGAGTAACCAAATGCATTTTCCTTATTTTTTTAGCGAGGACTTTCAGAAAATCGGCAATTCAAACGTTTTTGAAGACAAGGTGTAAATATTGGGCCGGTCTCAGCGAGAATTTCCCAAATAAAAAGTTAAGAATTTCACTTTTTGAGAAAAACACGTAGTCGTAGACACAATACTTTCCTTGCGAGGTTAAGATGGGATAGTACCCAAATGAATGAATTCATTAATGAAATTCATCCTTTGATAGAATTTCAGGAATCACTAAAAGAATTCTCCAACAAATCCCTTACAAATTTCGGTAGGAAGTATCCTTCAAAATGACCTGGATGACTTCCCAAATTGATTTGTCTTTATTTAAGAGACTTTCAGCCCTTGGTTGGTTCGTTTCTTTACCTTCCCAAAAAAATCTCTCTAGGTATTCTCCTACGAAATACTAAAATCGGTAATATACCTAGAGAATTCACCAAAACTCTTGGATGAATTTCGGAACAAATCTTAAGAAAAATTCTGAATATTACTAAAGAAATTTTCCAAAGAATCTTTAACAAAATTCCAATGGAATTTCTTGTATAAATGTGTCAATGAATGGCTGAAAGTATTTATTCTGGATGAATCATTCAAGGAATTCCACAACGAATTACCCAAAGATGATTTCTCCACGAATTCCAGGAGAAATTCTTGTATAAGTACCTGCAGGAATTTGCTAATGGCACCCTTAGATGAATTTCTAAAGAAATCTCTGGAAGAATTCCATGATTTTCTGAAAGGGTTTACAAAACAATGCCTGGAGGAAATTCCCGAAAGAATTCTTTGAAGAAATTTCCCCATGAGAATAAAAAAACAAGATGAGTACATAAAATAACGTCTGCAAGAATCTATAATAAATTCCTGCAGTAGTTTTCCAAGAATTCCTGAAATAATTCATCAAAGAAACTCGTGAACTAATTTGGTAGAAAAAAAAGTCCTGCCCAAATGGTACGAAACCCTACCTTGGGAAATTTCCGAAAGGAATTCCGTTACGAAGCCTTTAAGCAACTTTAGAAAAATAATATTGACGAATTCCTTGAAAAGTAAAAAAAGGAATCCTAATAGCAATTCCTCAATACAAAGTTGGAGAATTTCCCTTAAGAATGCCTTAAATAATCGTCCTGGAGAAAATCTCAATATTTCTGGAGGAATTCCCGGAATAATGTTTAGTGTTTAGGATGAATGCATGGAGGAATTTCATAAAGAAGCCTTGATGATCATGAAGTTCCTGCAAGAACCGGTAGAGGTATTCTAAAGGGCCCATATAGCCGAGGCGGTAAACGCACGGCTATTCAGCATGACCATGCTGAGAGTGACGGGTTCGATTCCCGATCGGTCCAGGATCTTTTCGTAAAGGAAATTTCCTTGACTTCCTTGGGCATAGAGTATCTTCGTGCCTGCCACACGATTTGCGCATGCAAAATGGTCATTGGCAGAGGAAGCTCTCAGTTAATAACTGTGGAAGTGCTCATAGAACACTAAGCTGAGAAGCAGGCTTTGTCCCAATGAGGACGTTACGCCAACAAAAGAGAGAGAGAGATTCTAATGGAATCCACAGAGAAGAAATTTCTGAAATTTCTTAAAAATCTCAGAATGATATTCCGGAATCACTAAAATCATTCCTGGGGGTACCGTAGATATCTGAAGGAGGAATTGCTGGAAGAGCCACAGGGGGTGTTATTTAAGAAATTCTTTGAGGAACATCAAGAGGAGTTTCTGCAGAAATTTCATGACGAAATCCCTGGAAGAACAGCCGAAGAAATTTTTAGAAAAATTCCAGGAAGATTGCCCGGAAGGATCACAACAAGAAAGTCAGGAGAAAGCTCTAGAGGAATCCTTAGAAGAATTTCTGATGAACCACAGTAAAAATTTCTGGAGGAAACCTAGCAAGAATAGCTGGAAGAATGAGGAATCCCAGCTGGAATTTCTGGAGAAATGCCACAATAAGCTTCTGGAAGAATCCCATGATAAATAACTGGAGGAAGCCCTGGATAAAATCTCTGAAACTTCTATAAGAATGTCCGGAATATTGCCATGCATTATCCCAGCAAAAAATCCTCAAAAATCCCACGAGAAATCTCTGGCGATATCCCTAGATGAACTCCTGAAGGTATTGCAGTAAGAATTTCAGGAAAAGTACTAGGAGGAATTGCTCGTTGAATCCCAGCTGAAATTTCTGGATAAAATCTGAAGATATTCCCGGAGAAGTCACTGGAGCAACTTCTGGAATAATTCATGGATTATTGTCTTGAATGGTCCCACCAAAAGTTCTTGAAGAAATTTCTGGAGGAATTCCTAGAACTCCGGGAGATTTCATAGAAAGTATTTCTAGAGAAATCCTAATAGGAATTGATGGAAGAATCTCTACAGGTATTATTAGAGAAACCTCACCAAGCATGCCGGGGGATCACAAGCGTAATTCTTTGAATAAATACCTGCAGGAATATTTACACAGGATAACCACAGGAGACTTTTCTGAAAGAATCTCAGGATAATTTTCTGAAAGTATTGCAGCAAGAAAGTATGCCAGGAAAAATCTATAGAAATATTCCCGAAAGTACCACAGTTAGAATTTTTGGACAAGTCCAAATAGCAATTGTTTGAGGAATCCCAGCTGGAATTCATGGAGGAAGGCCAACAGGAGTTCCTGGAGAAATCCCAAGAGAAATTCCTGAAAGAACACTTGAATAAAACCTGCCATCCTGCTAAGAAGAAAACAGCATAGTATAGAGAATTGATTTTTACAGAGCATTGAAATGTGAAATTCAAAAACCTTGCGTTGTAACAGCTATTTCGAAACAATTAAAAGTTTAATTTATTTTGTAATATCTTTCGATCATCTGAACACAGTTTTAGCGTCAGATTGATGAAAATCGTGTTATTTTGCACAACTCTTTAAAAAAAATATGAAGAAACGTAATGTTTTTAAAGGCGAAAAATACAGTCGAATAAAAATTATTCTCAACGTAATTTTTAAATAGGGTAATTCGCTGATTGTTGAACACTACCCAAATGTTGAACAGTTTCTGAAAATTTTATTATAAATCTTACTTAAGTAATTTTCGCCCAACGTAAACATATGATGTAGACGCATATACATGTGTGTCACGATATTGCTCCAATTAAGTTCCAAAATCTACATATTTTACGTCAACAATATTGGTTAAAAATTTTGTACCGCTGATGACACGAAAACTGCACAATTCTTAAGAATTATTTTAAGAAATTGCTGTTACGAAATAAGCTTTGCGGGCAAATAGACCACAAATATCAAATACAAGAACTGGAAGGATGTCCTTAACAGTTTAACATTGTTTAAAATCACATTTTTATTGTAATTTAATTATTTTTCTTATCACACTATCATTATGCATCCATGATCCAATTGTTGAACATTGGCATAACCTACGATGTTAGCATTTCTGCCAGATTTCTTTTCACTTCACCTAACCGTGCATTTCATGGGGTGTCAAGGGCGTTCCACGGATGTTCCAGGGGTATTCCAGCGGGCTTCAGGAAGGTTCCAGTGGTTTTCAATGGGTTTCAAGGGCGTTCCAGAGGTTTTCAAGAGGGATTCAGAGTGTTAAAGGGGTCCCAGGAGTATTTCAAGGCGTTCCCGGAGGTTCAGGAGCAACCCACGGGTTTTCAAGAGATTTCATGGTCGTTCAATAATTGTTCTTGGGGATTGAATGGGTCCCATGGGTTTCCAGGAGTGTTTCAGGGGCTTTTAAAGGTGTACTTTTCTTCTGTCGTTTTCGCTTCTAATCAAATCCTTTTAGCCATTTTTACATCTAGTCGTGTTTAAAACGATTTCAGTCCACTAGAGCTCTCTTCAAATGAGCGATCCCTTGTCATTTAAATTAATTGTCACTAGCTGGGACCAGCTGGGCACAAAACACGAAAAACCCGGAAAAAAAACTTCGCCAGAGGGAAAAAAATAACGGATGTTGGGTCAAATTTTATCAAATGTCGGACCCCTGTTGGACCCACATCGGATAACTGTTGGATCTATTTTGGGTTTGGTGCCCCAAATAAAAACAGGTGAATGATAGGTTTATGTCGGGTTATACGTCATCAATTACGAACAAAGCTTCAACCGTTCAACAATTAGCGAGAACCGTCCAACATTAGGATGAGCTAGCTTAAGGAAGCGTTCAACATTTGGGTTACAGACTTCCCATACAAATGTTCCATTTTCTCTTAGAAAATGAAATTTAAGGGAATACAAATTCAATGGGCAGTATAAGGAATAAGTAGATCTAGACGTTCAGTGGATATTTTTCAACTAAAGTAGATTTATGCACGGAAAACAAACGAAAACCAAAATGCCAGTACTAACCGTTCAACAATTGGCGAATTACCCTATTTGATGTTGGCGTTTCTGTTTTTGTTATATGGAATGAGATGTATATATTGAGCAAGTACCTATTATTAAAAATAGAAAAAAAAAATCGATTGCAAACCGCCAGCCTTGTGTGAAAAGTAGAAAAATCCGCTCTACTATATAGGGTATTGGTTCCCTTATTGAGCATGTGGCTCCCATTCACATTCTTTGAAAAACGAAGGATTGAAGCACTGTTTGTATTGTTTCTTATTTTTGTATTTATTGTTAGAAGTGAGCACTCATGAAAACAAAAAAAAACGGAATCAATCGGTGCCGTAATCGCTTGTTTTTGAAAAGGATGAATATGAGAGCCTGAGATTACTGAATGCAGACATACCCGAAATGTTTTCCCTTCGCGTAGTTCAAACTCAGGGCATATACCTATACACATTTTTTTTTTATTTTCATTAACGAGATTTTCAGCCTGCTGCTAGTTCATCTCGCGACCCACGAATTTATTTCCCTTCTGAAGGGAGAATTCACATTTTGTAAGCTTGGCAGGAGTGCGATTCGATCCCAGGACCTCAGCGTAATAGTCGCGTGTCTTAACCATCACAGCAATTCTGCTGATCATTTACCTTGTTTAAATTTTTTGCAAACTATTGCTGATCAATGCTCGTGTTAGTTATTGTTTACATATGGGCAACACAAAATAGATTTACTAGAAATTAAAAAAAAACATCTCTTCTAATTAAAACATATTGCAAAAATCTGGAAACCCTGCCAATCCTTAGTGGAATTGACCAATCCAAATCAGAAGGAACGCATAGGTACCGTTCCGATCACTTGCTGTCAGTGATCGGGCCACTAGAGATACAATCGATCTCAAGCCCCTGTAACGTCCCTTCCGAAACAAACTGGTAGCAAACCACCCAACCAACCAGCCAGCCAGTCGCAAAACAGCCAATTCCGCGTGCACTCTCCTACAACAACACGACGTCGACTCGTTATGCTACCCGTCGACCCGGCACGGCGCAACGCCGGTCCGCTGTTGCTCGCGACGCCCACCGTGCTTGTATTGGTCACAAGCTAATCGGCCGGTTACAACCCGTGAGTGTCGTCCAGAACTCCGGCGTCGCCGTCGTCCGTCGATCGATGGGTGCGCGCGCTGCGCACCCAGTTCCCAGCTGTTGCGCGGTTCAGTTCGTTCGCTGACCGAGGAGAGCTCAACACGCGACGAGGAGGATTTGCTCCGCGCGCCAGCAAGAGAACGCGCGCGCGCACGACCACCGACCGACCTACGGCGGCTACGACGAACGAGGACGTGATAATTTCGCGTACGTGCTTTGGAAACCAGATCTTGGCCAATTGATTTCACCGTTTTGTGTTTTTTTTTGTTATTCTGCGGCCCGGTCGGTCCCGAGGGCCCTCCTCCAGTCCAGAGTACCTAGTGTGGTGGTCCAGGCGCGGCAGCAGCAGTAACCGCCAGACTCTGAATGCCAAGCCCGACTGTGAACCGCGTCCTCCGCCGCCGGTAGGATTCGAAAGTGTCGCCCCGGCGCTCGGCGTGAACTGCATCGATCCAGATATATCATCGTCCTAGTGTATACTTTTGTTCATGGATGCAAAATTGGTTTGTCGTGCACCTTTGTGAAGTTGGAAGTTAAAGTTGAAGTAGCTGTTTGCCATCGCCGCCAAGCCTAGTAGAAGAGTTATCCGTTGTTTCTAGTGCTAGCCTTGTTTTCAGTTTATCACATTTCTGCACATCTGTAGTGGCCAGCCCGAAGAGCAACTCCACTAAGTCGAGATCTGCTGTATACGGAGGCATTCCTGCTCGCGCGTAGTGATGGTTCGAATCTTTGTGTTACACGGTGTTACAATCTGATAAAAAAAAACTTCTTTTGTGAGCTCTATTGCAGGTTGTAGATCTAGTCAAGAACTATTGATAAACATGTTTGAAAATTTCATTACATTACCAACACTTTTAGACAACATGTGGAAAGGGTAATATATAAATGAATTTCTGTCTGTCTGTCTGTCTGTCTGTCCGATCCTTATCCATTTGGAAACTACAGAACCGATCGACGTGAAATTTTGTATGCAGGAGGGCATGGGGCCGAGGAAGGTTCTTAGCTTGGTGTGAGACCTCTCCGCTCTCTGGAACGGGGGACTCCCATACAGATGACTTTGCGGGGACGTCCCTAGGGAGCTGTATGTCAAAAAACAGTATGCAGGCAGTACGACGTTTGCCGGGATAGCTAGTTTATTTATAAAAACTTATCCCATTATCAGATAGAGGGAAGTCTTATCTATCTGTTACTAATAAGAGATTCCATGAATAATTGGAAACACGCGCAGGAGGAACGCCCTATTCACATGGTAGTCTAGAGATATTGTACAAAAACACACTTGTTCAAACTGTTGTGTCTACTTATGTGAACAACTCAATCATTTTTCTACCGATTTCCAGTGTTTTTCATGTTTTTCAAATCAAAAGATAAATAGTCCTACAACAAACTTTAAAGAAACGACGAAAGTGTCAAACCGTTTTTAAATAACTTGCATCACGAGCAACGATGCTCGATTTAAGATATTTGACGTTTTTGGGAAAACATTTATTTGAGTAGAGACATTTTGAAGACTTGAGACACACGAGATGAACATTATCAACTTTCAAATGATTTTGTGTTTTTTGGTAAGCTTTTGGGAATCAATAATAAGTAAGAATTCCGGACAATAATGTTGGTGAAAACTCTAACAACTTGCTGTTAACCCTTAAGAAGCATTTACAAAAAATTGTCCAAGATCTTATTGACCTTTCTCAAACATTGGCCCAAAGTTCGAGAGAAAAATGTACTCATGGAATGGAGCAATCCAGGTAATTTCTTATACAGAAGACTTTGTAAAAATCAGAGGAAGAAAGAATCTATATAAACTAAAATGGAATGGTGTTTGTATGTAACGGATAGGCACGGGAACGGGTCAACAGATATATTTAATTCTTTCACTGTTGCATTCGCGCAAGGCTTTTTTTTGTTCGTACAAAAAACAATTGAAATAAATGTCCGAGAAGGCACTGGAAAACTGGAAATTCTGAAATTCTGTTTTGAACGGTTCTTTTCTATGGAGCTGGATGTTAAAAAACACAGTATGCAGGCAGTACGACGTATGCCAGGACAGCTAGTTTAGAATATAATTCCAGAAGCATTAACCTTCTTTTGCATCATGTTGGCAGCAGCTCGCTGACGTAGTGTACAGTTTGGGTCAAAAATGACCCTAATGCCAAAGGAGGGTTAACCGGCATATTTCAGACAAAGTTTTCATATGTAAGATTTTTTTTTTAATTTTACAAGAATGTTCAAAGATGCTTAAAGAACGTTTGGCAATATACTTGAAAATTTCTTCAATTATTTGTTCTAGTTTATAGTTTCTTAAAAGATAAAAAAAAAATCTTATTTTTCTTTTCGCAATTTTGTTGGATTTTTTATTTAAATGGCCTTAAAAAATCAATTGTTGAAAAATCGATATGGTAAATCTCCGATTGTCGTGCTACTTGGTAGATTTGTAGTTCTTCGAAAATAATTAGAACGATATTTATTTTATTTTGTCATCAGGGAAATCAATTTCAAGATAGGCTGGTCCATAAGATCGAAGTTTTTCAAAACTCAAAATATTCTTAATATCATAATTTTTGTATCAGTAAATATTTACACATTGTTCGAATCGTTTTGGCCTTTTTGGCCAACCTATTATATGCACATCATTGGTACAAATTTAAGCCCGATTGGATAATCTTTGCCGAAGCTAGAACCGTTTTCGTAAAACACTATTTGTCAGACAGCTTATTTTTGAACAATCATATCTCAGAAACCTGTGAACCGAATTGAATGAAACTTTGAACGTTTATCAACAATATATTAGTGCTTCACAAGTTATTAAAACATGGGTACTTTTTAATCATTTGAAAAAGTTATCATGGATTGACACTTTTTGGATTTTTCTCAAAAAATGTAATTTTTTTACATCAATGTCAAACAGTTTTAGTTTTGATATCCAAAGAAATTTTACTTCTGTTCTCAAGATACTTCTATTTGGATTGAAGGAAGAACACATTTATTTGTGGTATTGTAAATTTGGCTTACTTTCTTCTATATGGGTGAAAATGTCAAACCGGTATAACTTTATTCGTCAAGAGAAAATATTACATTTTATAATGTCGCATCAAGTATCAATATATTGTTGATAAACGTTCAAAATTTCATTTGATTCGGTTCGCTGGTTTCGGAAATATGACAGGTTCTAGCTTCGCGAAAGATTAACCAATCGAGCCTGAATTTGTACCGGTTATGTACCTATAATAGGTTGACAAACAGTCAAAATTTGAGAATTTTTTATGCACTCTTAGAAAAGTTACAGCATGTTGAATATTTTTGAGAAAGAAAAAAAGTTGCGTGTCCCAAACATGTTGGCCATCCCCTGTATAATTTTCATCTGGCTTTAGCGTTATTGTAGATTTCACAATTTTTGAAAATAAATTTAGAATAAATAAACTTATTTTTCTACAGGCGTCTCCGATAGTAGATGTATAGTTGGCCGAGAGAGGGGGTCCGTCAGGGCCACAGGACCCTACAACATTTCCCACGCTGGATCCCACAAAAATTCGCTTTGCGAGAAAAAAATAAACGAAAAAGAAAACAGTGCAAGGAAAATCTTTCTGTATTTTTCCTTCGCGATGATATCGATTTCATTTTATCATAGGAAATTAACTTTCTTCTCTATTGGGAATATATTATATTTATATATTTGAATACAAGCTTGTAAATTGTAAATGTAAAAAAAGTTGAAAACTTTTTAAAACTTGGCAAAATATTTTTGACATTTAAATTGTTGAGTTCTGTGTTTTGTATTTCATACTGAAATATAATCCTTCGCTCGAATACTGGAAAAAATTCTGAAAGAATTCATCCGAACGTCAGTATGCCCCCGAATTTTTTGAACTTATGTCCAAGCGTTTAATCTGAGTTAGTGAAGAATTAAAACAAATGCTAGCGAAATGAAGATACTGAATTCTACTTGATTTTCTAGAGAAAGTCTTGCAAGAATTTGAGGCGAAATCTTATGAAAAACTTCGGTCTGATTTTCTATAGAGAAAGCTGCGCGAGTTTTTGAGATATTTTCTGAATTAAACATGTGATTTATGGTAGAATTACTTGAAAAATTCATAGATTAGCTGAAAAAATTTCATAAGAAAAACTTGATTAGCACTCTCTGTAGATCCAGAGAGATTTTAAAAAGCTTTGCTAAAAACATTCTTGTGATAATCGGATATGAATTCGTTCCGTTAATTTTGTAAAAAAAAATCTTACAGGTGAATAAATCTGAAATGAAAGCAGGTATTCGATTGCACTTTTTCCAAGTATTCATATAATACCAGAGCAGCACCACAAAGGTCTGAGAGTGCAGGCTGACAGGTTGTTGCTGTATTATATTTGTACATATTCAGAATAGTACTTTTTATTGTGTTATATTGATATCCATTACTTGACTAGTTCTACAGATTTGTTTGAAATATCTTTCGAACATTCACTATGATTTACACATTTTTTTCCAGAATATAAACAAGAAATTGAACGTGTCCGTGTCTTTTTAAAAAAGAAACAAAAAAAAAAAGAAAAAAGAAAAGTATTTCTCAAATGAGGCAAACAATAGAAACAGGTCTTTATCTTCCTGAAAGCAAAAATTAAGCGAAAAACGCGTTGCGGTTTCAGGATAAACTAGGCACAATAAGTGTTTCAAAATCAAGCTGTTCAGATTGTGCTGTTTAAGATCATTCAAACTTCAATTCCAGAGCTCTTTCTTAAGGTTTGCAATGATAACTTGAAAAATCTTGAGCATTAAATTGTAATCTCTCAGCGATTCCATGAAAATATATGTAGAATCAAAAATAAAAGTACTCCGATATTGCTCAAATTCGGTAGGAATGATCGTAAGGGTCTGTCCAATTATAACGTAGCATTTTCTGGCCCATTTTCAACACCCCCTTCCTCCTCGTAGCCTATTTTACTACCTAATACATGGCTCGTAGCAATTTCAGAGACTCTCCAATTCCCCTAAAATGCTACGTGATTTATGGACGATCCCTTTCCGAAAATAATTAGACCCGTATTTTTTGTTTCGCCATGAGGGAGGCCATTTTGGAAAAAAGGTTAGTAAAAAAAGATTTTTTTTTTTTTTTGAACCGACATAACTATTGAACCAATTGACCGATTTTCAATCATTTTTTACTAATGAAAAGATTACTAATTCTACATTTAAGAAAAAAAATATTGCGAAACAAAATAAGTTAACTTGAATATGCACGAACGGTCAAAATATCAGTTTTTTGATGATTTTTACAATGTTGGACCACAACGAATATACTTTTTTTATATTTTTAATGAAAGCTTTAACTATTTCTACATGACATTTCAAAAAATTAGTTATTTATTTCGATATACAACTTGAACATTTTTGAACCGTTTTATTGATTTATTTTTTTTGAAAATTTCAAGTTTTGTGCTCATATACGTATGGAATGACCATGCGTCTCCATCACTTTAAAAATGTCGTTTATTTTTTTCACATACATACAGCTATGGTTGAACTTCAGTTAGAAAAAAAAAATGCTGCAAAATGATAATCCTCCTAGAATTGCATCCGGCTTTCCTTCAGAAGTTTCTGAATTCCTCCATAATTTCCTTCTGATTTTCCTCTGGAATTTTTCCCCAGATTCCTCCTAGAGTTTTTTTTTTCCTAGGATTCATTCAGGAGCTCCTTGTTGAATTCCTCCAGGATTGCCTTCAGAGATTGATCTATGAGTTCATTACAATATTTCTCCAGAGGTTGCTTCAAGAGACCCCAAGAGTTCCTGCTGAAATTACTCCAGGAGTTTCTTCTGGTGTTCCTCCAGGAAAAACTTGTAATTAGAAGGCACGAAATGTTGCTAATTGACAAATTGAGAGATAAAATTTGTGAAAAAATCGCGTTCTGGTGGGAGTTTCAGTCATACCAGCAATTCTGGTAAAATGCCAGTAGAGGGCAATATGTGTCATTGCTCTGCCAGGAATAAAATCTGGGAATCCACAAGAAGTCTGTTCTTGGATACGTCTTGACGATTTCGTTTTTTAAGAATTCCTTCAACACTTCCTTCTGGTAAACTTTAAAAGCTTCTTCTGTGATTTTTGAAGGAGCTCTTGCTGGGATTCCTTAAGAAGAATATGAAATAAAAACAAATAAATGAAATTACCGACATTTTTAAAGTGATTCATAGGCATTCCATATTTTGAAATTAAAAAAATTAGGGCACAAAAACGACTTGAAGAACATTTCTAATTTTTTGATACTTTTTGTAAAAGTAGTTGAACTTTCGTTAAAAAAATATAAAAAGTATAGTCGTTGTGGTCAAACATTGTGAAAATCTTAAAAAATCTTATATTTTGAGAATTTTTGAATATTCATGTTAACTAATTTTCGTTTATTTTTCTATTTTTTTATTTCGTTTACGGGTCTATTTATTTTCGGTAACGATCATTCCTATTGAATATAGCAATAACGGAGAACTTTTATTTTTGAATCCATTCTTTTTTTTCGTGAAATGGTTGCTCTTCAATAACACTTTTTGTAAACTCAATGCACAGTGGTCCGAATGCACGTTTTAGCAGGAAAAAACTTCCTGTCTCTGTTATCGTTAAGTTTAGACGCTTAGTGTCCTCAAAGAAGTTGTTCGCAATTCTTTACTGTATCTTTTCTAAAAAGTGTTGATAAGGATGGTCCACGTCTTGACTCAAGTCTAGCAACAACTTTTCAATTTAATGTTATTTGCGAACAAGTTCTTCGGCAAAGTTGTGGGTCATGTTATGCCGTAGACATATTTTATCTAGCTCCTAAAATGAACATAGGGTGTCCGGCCATTTGGCCGAATGCCGTTTGGCCGAACGCCATTTGGCCGAATGCCATTTAGCCGAATGGGTCGTTTGGCCAAATGCCGTTTGGCCGAGTTATGATAAAAAGCATTTAGAGGTAGTTTTTGGCATTCTAATTTATTGAACATATTATCTGAAATATTTCCTTCTTTTATTCATTGGCGGTTCTTTCTAGTTTTGACATTCAGGGATTGTTTGGCGTTGCAACTGTCGATATTTTATCAAATATTTTTCCCTCTTTGAATCATAGATTGTTCTTTCGAGTTATACTGATCTGGGAAACAGTGACATGGTCACTCAAGTGCATATCCCTTTCGGCCAAATGACCCTTTCGGCCAAAAGGCGTTTGGCCAAACGGCATTCGGCCAAATAGCGTTCGGCCGAATGACCCGTAACCGAACGTAGTCGGTCAATTTTATGTTTTGACTGAAGGGCAAATTTGGAACGAAAATCACGAAAACGTTATATTTTACTTGGAATAAATTAACTTTGAAAATCCTTCTAAAAAATTGAATAATTTCATATAACTCATGCAATTTCAAAGATAGGGCCATACTGTTTTCGGCGAAATTGAAGGTGTCTACTTGAAGGGGTGAAATTTCCCATACACGACTTTTTGTTAAACGCGAAACAAAAGCTCAAAACTTAAAATTTTATATAAGAACTTCCAAAGATTTTCTTCCTTTACATAAGGATTCCAAATATCCTATCAAATTGTACCCCAAGTTTTTTTTACCTAATCTAACACTTGGAATCTCTTCCTAATTCTAGTAATTTGAAATTCCTAGAAAATTAATGTAGTACTTATGTAAAACATTCAATAAACTAGTTCTATAAATGATTTTAAAAGTTCATTTTAGAAATACAAACAAGAGTTCTCAAATTTCATCAAAGCTTCTGAAGAAATGTATTCTATCGCTATCTTGCTACATTTTCACAGAATACCGAATAGAATTTCATCATAAATTACCTACTTCAGATTATTCCACAAGTCTCGGTAAGAATTCTTCCATTAAGTACTCTAAAATGTTTTTCAAAGAGTAATTTCAAAAATTCAACTAAATTCGCATTCCCACTAGAAAACTCAGAATAAACCTCAGAATCAAACTTTGTTGGCTCCAGGATTTTCTTTTCATATGTACTTTTAAGAAGTCTTCCAAAAAGTCCTAGCACTTTTGGCTGATTCCCGAAATCACCACTTAATTCTGGCGAAATTTTCCGAAAAATTCTTGAATAAAGATGAACGTCAATTTCTAAAAAATATGAGAAAACATTTTCGATTTAATTCAGGTGTTTATTTTTAATCGAATTTCTGACAGTATTGTAGGGTTATCATCTGTCGTTTTTTTTTTTTTTTTGGAATTACATACTGATGAAAGATTGATTTTCACTATTTCGAAGACACTTATTAGAAAACTGTTTCCATAAAAACTTTTCTACTTGAGAAAAAATGAAGAAAAATCTAAAAATTTGTTCTCCCGGAAGATTTGAGCAGATGAAACTTCATCATGTGAAATGAAGAATGTTCCAATGAATTCTCGAAATTTTTTTTATTCTTCTTCTCCAGAAGGTGTTTTAATATTCCAAAAGATTAATGAGCATTATAGACATACATAATTATCTGAATGAAAATTGTGTAACTTTTTGAAAAGTTACAACACGTTGATCATTTTTTTTTTGAAAAGTGAAAATTTTGCCTATCCCGATCATTTTGTCTATCTCCTGTGGGTACATAGTTATTTGGCCCATGGCTGTTGTTTTTTTATAAATACAGAAAATATTGGCTATTTTGAAATTTTAAATGGTAAAAACAAATATTTTTGTTCAGTGCATAAACAAATTGTAATAATTTTAAAAATGATTGAGTTCTTGAAAGTAAGAGATGCTCCATTGTCTAAATCTAGTTTAAAGGCAATAACTTACAATTACTATTAACTCAGTGAACCAATTTATTGATGGCTTTATTAGTATTGTAAATCATTGGTTTTAAAAGTGCTCATAATGACCTACAACCTGCAATAAACCACTTCGAAGTTTTTGTTTTTCATCATAACCATATTTGTAACACTGTGTCATTCATCTACCTAGTGAATGAGGCTCTAGAGCGAAGAATCTGAAGAGTAACAGTAGTGAAAACCCATTGTCATAGTGATCATCATAGTACAAATCGAATCGAATCTTTCCCCTATACTTTCCGCGGCAACATCAACCAACAACGCCCCTTTCGATCTGTGTGTCAACACCTGTGGATGCTGATTTCATGAAATCCACCAACGACAACCATCCGCAAAACCATCGGCATCGTCGACGACGTTGTTGTTGTTACATCGCTAAACACGAACTTCTCATACCGCAGAAGCGCTCCGTAAGTTTTGTCCGGCCAATCGAAGCAGTAAGATCGGAACCCACTGCGGTGGCTCGCTGGAGATGAAAGTCAAGGCGACCGGCAAGCGGATTTTGCGGCGCAGGAAAAGCAGCAAGAAGAGCCTGGAGATCTATCCCGCACCAAAGTGAGTTGAATTCCTTATATTTTTTTTTCGTTATCTTACATTTCCGTTTGTCTGAGCATATGCCGATTAACTATTGAAGTGTGTGGGGTAAAACTGATGAAAACTCGGAAATATTCTGTATCAGTCATCGCAGTACAGTAGTTACGATCATTTAGTATCCCAGTGTTTTTTTTTTACAGAAAATCCTGAGTTTTAATCAGTTTTATTCCACTGTGCAACACTCGGAATGAGATATCACAAAAATATCTCTTACTGGGCCGAGTAGTACTATGACATAAACGGCATTTGTGCTCAGAGCGTTCTTCCCCTCGTCATCGTCTGCGGGCTCCGCAATGTCGCAGAAATCGTAAAATGTAATTAGCAATATATACCGGCCCGTTAGTTATAAGAACAAGCAAAGAGATGTTGTGCATCGATAATACTAAGAGCAGGTGGCAGAACGAACGAATGAACGATGTGATTACGGTACTACAGTTAGTTTCATGCTTAATTTGCATCCAGGAATTTCAGCGTGGGTTCGAGACTTGACGGGAGATGTGGCAATCCATTTACTACGGATGATTTAACGGTTTAATCCAAGGCAATCCTATTTGCTTTAGATTAATACTATTATTTTTCTTTATTATCGAGATTTTCATCCCTCGGCTGGTTCATCTCGTTTGCTTTAGATAGTAAATATCTGTTCAACGTAAAAGGTCATATATTATTAGATTGGCATAAATAATTCTCTCAAATTCATGCATAAGATTTCCAAAAATAGTAAGAAATAATTTCTTTCAATCCTAGAAACGGTAACCTAAAATCATAAAAAGTAGAAGAAGCCTCAAAGCCATTCGGAAAGCCCACTTCCCTCGTTTTGACGACTAACATCCCAATAACAAACAGCCACTTTCGCCCACACGTAATCGTAAACTGTTGCAGTCGTAAATCGAATTTTTGCCACATTAGGGCCAATGGCGCGCGAAAACGAAAACGGCCTTTTTATTGTCTTCCCAAAGGTATGGAAGGCTAGCGTGTTCCGCCATAATTCCTCAATTTGAATGCACTTTTCACGGGGCTCACGGGGAGTCGAACACAATAATGTTTGTTTTTCCGTTTGGCGCTCGTGGGAGGGATTGTTCAAAGTTCGATAGATGTTATACGAGTTGAGTGTAGGAAGGGAACCCAATGAATCACCTGTCTCTTCTGCATGCCTGTCGACCCTGAATAAGGAAAAGCGAGCTTCCTAGCCGTAGCTACCTTCTTCTATCGTTGTTGATGGAACGCGAACTTGCAAATAGAAGTTTGTTGGAGGTACTTCGATTGCTGAATTGCATGACCCATCGCCGTACCAGCGCCAGCGTTGGAGAAGAACCTAGGTATCTTTTGAGTGGCTATCGCTAAGTGGTGAATAAATCACTTCGATGGGGATCAGAACACGGAAGGATTACAGAAATGGTTGTAGAACTAGTTAGTTGTTGATGTTTGCATAAATTAGATAATCGTATTAGCTGTTGATCGCTGTGTACATTCATACGGCTGAATCGACTGCACTGGCATTGCATACCATCGGTCAGTTTAGTCATTTGCAACTGGATCTCGATGAGCTAGTTGTAATATATCAAAAAAAAAAAAGAATACGATACTCAGTCGCGTCTTTATACTAATTAATTTTAAAATATGGGAGAAATGATCATTAAGGTACCGTTAGACGGGGTAGTTTTGACAGTATTAATAATCAATGATTAATCATGTGTTTGGTTTGGTAAGCTGGGTTGAAAAGGCTGTTCCCCCTCCTTCCAACTTCACAGCACAGTGCCATTTTACCATAATATCCCTACAAGTTATGCAAGCAGTGAACTGTGCCGCATCATTTTCAGACTAATCAACACACAATAATCTAGCAGCTTACGTCTGGTGTCCACGCACCAATGTGAACCCTCTGCCATACAACAATATTATCAAAATCACTGTGACATCTCAACATGAACTTGTGTAGACGCAGAAGACTCAACGGTCTGCCGTGGACAAGCAATTGTAATCATCGCTTGCTTCCCCTTTCCCGCGTTCATCCGTGACCTGATGTAGCAGGCGCCATTTTCGCCTTAAAATAGAAGCTTGAGCTTGAAGATTGTCGGCGTCGGTGGTGTAGTGGTAAGCGTGGTTGCCTCTCACCCCAGTCGGTCGGGGTTCAATTCCCGTCGACGCCGATGGGATTTTCTGAGACATAAAATCCGTGATCACGCCTTCCCTCGGATAGGAAGTAAAGCCGTAGGTCCCGGCCCATGTGTTGATGGGTTCGATATGTAGGGTCCTCAGGTGTAGTGGCTGTCTCCCTGGGGCGTCGGAATTTAAGGCTTAGCTCCTAGACCCAGCCGACGTAAAACACAACTGGCGCCGAACGGTGCTAGTTGGCCAGAAAAAAGAAGAAGAAGAGCTTGAAGATTGACCACCCGTAGATGTTGCTCCAGTATCGCCAGGCCAGCTACACTCATACAAAGAACTAATGAGATATCTGCCGGGGACTAGCGGTCATCTTCAGTGTGTGAGTATTGGTGATCTTCTATTTTTAGGCGACAATAGCGCCTGCCACGGCAGCTCAATGTGGGGAAGCGGAGAGATATGATGATTGCAATCGTTCGTATCCACAACAGACCGAATAAACCTCTGCATCTGCACAAATTCATGCGGATGTCGGAGTGTTGGTGGAATATGGTTGGCAGAAGGTTCTACACATTGGTGCGTAGATGCCAGGCGTGAGGTGATAGATTTGTGTGATTCATACCTATGAAACTAATAAGGCACATACCGCTGGATTGCATAAATCGTATGCGCAGGCTACGAAAAACGGATCACGCCGAAAAACAAACGCTTTGTCCTAAGCGGTGCATGTTGGTAACAAAGGCGCTCCGCAACAAACGCATGTCAGGCGAAGAGAGCAATAAAACAAACATCGCTTGCCGTGCGTGTGTTGATATTCCGGCTTTTCTGCTGAAATTTCCGACCCACATTATCGAATGCATAAGCATTTGGACAAAATAAGACTCTCGCAAACCTCAGAGTTGAGTTTTAGTTGTAAAACAATGTGAAAATCACGATGTGAATAGAACGAGACAAATATTCCTACCGTTTTTGTTGTGAACAAACTCTGGAGCGATTTTGTCATTATCTGCTAACGAAAAAACAAAGCGTTGTTGCTGTGCCTTCTTTGTTGCCTATTTTTCGCTTGCGGTGCCTTATTCTGCGTACACTGCGTATGCGTTATCTGATAGATTAACCCTTCCGTTACCAACGAGAGTGCGAAGTTATTCCGCAATCAAAATGGGTCATTCGAATTGGTTATTTTGGAAAAAGAGAACTTTCGATATAAGAACAGTTTAGTTTTCAGATCTCATTGAAGTAGGATGAAAGAAAAATATGTCTGAAAGTCCATCCCAATTACTAAGTGCCACTAAGTGTCAATTTTTTAATATGATTTAATACCATCATGCGACACTTGGTGAGTTTTCAAGATACATCATTCTGAGTTGTTTTTGTGTTATCCGACATACTTTTGGTCATTTTGGAACCGATATACGCAATTCACTTTTTTTAATTTTTATTAACGCGTACTTCCACTTAAGGCGAAACTGGAAACATTTCCTCACTTTTTGGTTTTTGATTTTTTATTAAATAACGAAACAATATTTTCAAAATCGGTTTTCGTGAACATGTAGAGTATGGATCAAGGTATCTTCTGATATTTTTAGTAGTGGAAAATGTTTTTCATTTTTGCAGAAACCATTTTTGAACAAAATTTCACAAAAAATGGTTTCTGCAAAATTGGAAAACATTTTCCACCTTAAAAACATTCAGTAGATACCTTGATCCATATTCTACATGTGCACGAAAACCGATTTTGAAAATATTGTTTCGTTATTCAATAAAAAATCGAAAACCGAAAATATAAGAAAATGCTTCCAGTTTCGGCTTAAAGCTAATTCCAGTGCTTGAAATTGAGTGAACATGAATGGTACGATCAGTCATCAGCGCCAACCATCACTACAAACGAACACGCACAGGGAGCAAAGAGAAACCGAACCAACCGCGACCACTATTCCTCATCGGTCGGTTGGCTGGTGAAGCACACTGACTGGAAACCATTATTTCTCGCTTGCTGCGGTGAGGCTGAAGATGCGTAAATGATTCAGTGGATTTAGTTTTTGCTCAAAACTTGTAAAAACAATCAATTTGTCCATAAGAGAATGATGGACGTGACTATTATAATCGATTTCATTCGAGTTTATGTCATTTGCACTGTTATAACGAGATAAAAATCAAGCATATTCATTGCCGTATACACCGGCGAAGAGAGAGATTCAGAGAGCCGCACGGCGCTGAATCGTCGTTCCTCACTCTCACGCATAATTTTTATTGCTCCCGCTCCCACTTGCTTCAGAAGCATGTTAGCCAATGAAGGCATGTTGCTACCGCTTTGGGTTGAAAAACGCCGGTCAAAGAAGAGCAAATTTTGATTCGTCTGAGGTAAAACGCTTCAATTTTCAAGCGCTGGCTAATTCTACACTCAGGAATCGGTTCTGAAGTCGATACTTTGAAGATGAATAATAGGCCGTCCCTTATTTTGCAAAAATTGGAAATGTTATAAGTTCGTTAGTGGAAAATGATCGTTTTAGCTAAAAAATGATCGTGTCAAAATTTGAAGTCCGTATCTCAAGGCTAAGTGGTCCCTCAAGGGGCCTAAATTTGTCAAAAATTGTATGGGACCAAAAAAAACATGAATTTTTTTTCAACAAGAAAATACGCTAATTCACTAAAACCGGTGATTTTAGGACCCTAAAGGGCCAAAAATGTGCTTAGAATTGCGATATCTCTACTCGTTTTTGAGTTTTTGAACAAAATAAGGTAGGTTTCCTTCGGAATCTAAAAATATGGTCAAAAATGCTGATTTTTCGGTCGTTTTTTTGTCAATATCTTAGAAACGAGTAGAGATATCGCAAATCTAAGGACATTTTTGGCCCTTCAGGGTCCTAAAATCACCGGTTTTAGTGGAATAGCGTATTTGTTTCGTCGAAAAAAATTTGATGTTTTTTTGGTCTCATACAATTTTCAACAACTTTAGGGCCCTTGAGGGACCACTTAGCCTTGAGATACGGACTTCAAATTTTGACACGATCATTTTTTAGCTAAAACGATCATTTTCCACTAACGAACTTAAAACATTTCTAATTTTTGCAAAATAAGGGACGGCCTAATGATGGTGTTTATTCAATGAATAAACACCATCATGCGACATAGCAAACTTCATGATTCTTAAAGTTATTGCATATTGTTACGATGACTGGTCACATTCGGCCATTTTAGATACTCCAGAAATTGCTCATGGGTTTCCTCCTGGAGCTCCCATTGGCCATCTTCCACGAATACTAGTTGGGATTCCTCAAGCAGTTCATGCTGCGTCTCTTCCATCAATTTCTTCTTGAACTACTCCAGAAATTCTAACTGTGGTACCTTCAGGAATTCTACATATGATTCCTCCGGTATTCTTCCGGGCATGTTTCCTGGGATTTTTTCAGAAATTCCTTCGGCGATTCTTTCAGGAATTTCTTCAAGGATTTATCCAAGTCTTCCTTCTGAGATTTCATCTAGGAGTTCTCCCAGAAATTCCGCATGAGATTTCTCTAGGAACTCCTATTGGCCTTCCTCCATGAATTCCAGCTGGGATTATTGAAGCAATTCCTGTTAGGATTCTTCCAGAAATTCAAACTGTGGGACTTCCTGGAATACTTCTAAGAATTCTTCTAAGGATTTCACTTGGAAAACTTACATGCTACAATACTTTTGGGAAATCTTCCAGAGTTCTTCCAGAAATACCTCCTGCGATTCCTTCATGGATTCCTTCAGAATACTTCTACAGATTCTTCCAAGGAGAACTGTTGGTATTACTCCAGGTATTTATTCAAAGAACATCTCTTAGGATTCCTAAAGTATTTCTGATGGGGTATCTTTAATAATTCTTGTAGAGATTCATTCAGCAATTCCTTCTAGGATTTCTATAGGAATTCATTCTATGATATCTTTCGGAATGATAAGAATTATTCCAGGATTTCCTTCAAGAACTCTTGGTGGGAATATTTAGGACACTTCCTGGGAATATTCCAGAAGTTCCCTCGGTATCCAGGAATTGCAACTATGGTTCTACTAGCAGCTTCTCCTAGGACTCCTTCAAAAATTTTTACTGAAATACCTTAAAGAACTCTTCTAGGGATTTCTCTAGAGATTTCTCGTGGGATTGCTACAGGAATTTTTGCTGGGGTTATTCATGGCAATATTTCTGCGATTCTTCTAGAAGTTCCTCCGGAATTCTTTCAGAGATTTTATCCAGGAAATCTTCCAGCAATTTCTCATTGGATGTCTCCAGGAGCTCCTCGTGGCCTCTCTCTAGAATCACATGCTGGGATTCCTCAAGCAATGCTTCCTGCGGCTCATCCAGTTATTCTTGCTAGGACTCCTTCAAAAATTCTGCTAGGGATTTTTCCATATCTTTCTCCTGGCTTACTTGCTGAGATCCTTCCGGAGAATCGTCCTGGAATTGTTGAAGATACTCCTTCAGTTGTTCTTCCAGGGATTTCTCCAAGAAGTCATCCAAGAATTCCACCAGAAATTTTATCCAAAGTTTCTTCCAGAAATATATCATGGAATTCCCGCGGAAACCCCTCTTGGCCTTCCTCCAAGGATTCCTCAAGCAACTTCTCCTGTGGTTCTTCCAGCAGTTCCTCCTCCAAAAATTCCAACTGTGGTATCTCTGTGAGTTCTTCTAGTGATTCCTATAAAACTTCATCTTGACATTCTTGCTGTATCTGCACACCGCCGTAGATGGTACGCAGCACCTTCGACAACTCTAAAGACGCGTTGGTCCATGCTGCCAACTTCGTAGAACCCATGCTTTGTGCCCATAGAATACTACCGGTCCAATCAGCGTTTTGTAGATAGTTAACTTCGTGTGACGGCGAACTTTGTTCGATCGTAGAGTTCTGAATGAGCCTCTGTTTTCTCTGCTGGTGCCGCTGTCGGCGGTTACCAGTAAACTCTAGTACACGAGTTCTTCAATCGCCTCGATTTCATCATCGTCGATAGAAATTCGGGGTCGCGGGCGGAGGATTCTTCCCATGGAGCCCTTCGCCATCATGTACTTTGCCTTCGACACATTAATGACTAATCCGATTCGCCTGGCTTCATTCGCCATCGTCGCAAATTTGCTAGCCGTAACCCTCTGCGAGATTCGAACGGACTCGAGAGTGTCCCTGAAACTCCACATCACTCGATCAATCGTCATTTTGATCAAACCTATCAGTTTATCCGCGAATCCGTATTCGTGCAAAATCCGACATAGCTGGTCTCGATCGATTATATAATACGCCGCTTTAAAGTTCTCATATTTTCTCCTATGTTATTCGTAATGGAGATTTTTACGGGTGGCTTATTGGGCTTACGCCAACACTCCTGTCTCCCCGGAAAGCCATCGTGTCAGTTGTGTTTAGCATCCCAACCATAGGCGCCAACTTAGGGGGGGGGGCAATGAAGTTGGCGCCCCTGGTCCCATCCTGCACGGGGCGACCACAGTGATGGGGTTACCACCTTGGATCTAGCTATGCGTGATGCAGCATTTCTTACTCAGTCGCTGGATGCCCGAACAGACGCTGTTTGAGCCGCACCTCCTTGGTGAACAGACGCTCGAGACGTACCTCCTCAATCTGGCTGAAGTCAGAAGGACAACAGTGCCCGGGCTGCACTACCAGCTAAACACGCAACTCTTAGCTGGCGGTCTTTGTCATCACTTGACCAGTGGAAGCATACAATAGGAACTTTTGAGGACCAGAGTAATGGTGGACGCTCCTCAACGACTCACCGTTCTGCAGCCCATATTTCAAGAGCTGCCGAACATTTTTATCACGATGTGTCTCTTAGAACAGTCAAAACGATAGAGAGATTCCTGATGACAACTTTGGACATATCACCTATCATTGATAACTAAGAGATAAACTGGTAATTCGCAGAGTCGACCAGGGTTTTGTGTTTTCCATAAAGTAATAACTAATTTAAGTAAAAGTGATCAAGTCTAGCCAGTAAAACAACAAAAGATTTGGTCTCAGCTATGCCCATGAGGCGCCCGAGCCTTCCAAATAAACGAATAACTAAAAAAAAGTGTAGCCAGTCTCTCCCACTGATCGCTAGTTGATGTTCCATTTATCGACGGACATTAGACAAAAATATAGGACCTACAGCTGATCGCAACTGTCCAAGGTTGTGGATCTGTTACCCGCATCTCACAATCTCAAATTGGAGACGATATGCATAGCACTACAATAATAATAAAAAAACTGCAACGAAGATTAATGGAAACAAAAACAAGCCTCTCTAAATTGAGCTTTATTTATTTAAACCGTAAGGTCAGTCGAAGGCACCCATAGCTGCCACTACAACAGCCACGCGTTGTTTCACCCTTGGCCAGAGGACTGTCCATTCCAGCAGCTGGTCACGACGTCTGTTACCCTTCCAACGACAAATCACAAACCAAGATGATTCAGATTCAGAAAGTAGCATTCTCCTCACTAAGAATTGTGCAATACAGTAGGTATACAGACATATTCGCCCCCTTGGACTGTGTTGGGGTGCTTTCTTGATTTAAATTGCCGCGTTCGCCGAAACTGTCACAGTGCAATCACCAGCAATCATCACCATCACGGTACCGATGGAGCTGGGATGCCGCTGCCACCATCCAAGACGGTCCCAGACTGACGGCCAAAGGCGATGATACTCAAGATATGCAGTGCATGAAAACGAGACATAAAACAACAGCGGCCGCCGACAAGCGAATCGGGACAAACTGGCGGGCCTCAATTGACCAATATGAATACGGTTCAATTTTGATAGAGTGCGGTCAGTTCAAACGAATTCAAAGGGATTTTCCAAGACGGAGGCTTCGATTGGAAAACACTTTCCAAAGTTTTCTTATGTCTAACGCTTTTCATAGACATTTCAGTTATACTTTATATAATTGCAAATTTTTGAAGAAATTTCTGAAAAAAATGTTGAAAGTACTCCTCCCTAAATGTCAAGTAATATCTTTATCGAGGAATATCTCAAATCTTTCCACAGGGTTTTCCAGGAATTTATCAAGGAAATCTTTCTAGAACATCCATAGATTTTTTTTTAAAGTTGCTTCAGCATTTTTTTTTTTCTGGATTTTTTTTTTAAATCCCGAAATTCGTTCCGCAATGTCTTTTACAGTTTCTGCCGATTTTTTCCAGATACTTTTAGAAGATTTTCACATAATCATCTCGTGAAGTTTTTGAAGAGTTTCTTGTTGCAATTAATCAAGAATTTTTTTCTGAAATTTCTTCTAAATTTTCGGGTTTTCTGGAATTACTTCAGAAGTATCACATTGGATTCCTTCTGGAATGTATCTATGAATTCGGAAGTCCATCCAGAAATACCATGATGCGTTACTCCAGGAATTGCTTCATAAATTTTTCTTATGAAAGTTTTAGAAACCTCCCCCAAAGGTTTTTCTCAGAATTTCTGCCTCAATTCTATCAGAATTTTCTTTCAAAAATTCTCCTGAAATTCCTTCATATATTTTTCTATGTACTTTCCTCCATTGATGTCTAGCCAACTCAACAGAACAATGCCGAAATTCTCTCATTATTACTCAAGTATTAATAAACTCAGAACTTTTGCGCCCCATTCGACATTCTTCACAATTGAAACGTACAGCCCGCGGTCAATTGAAAACACGCAATGTCATTGACACTCGATTCCGATAGAGATCTCTGCCTCTCATGCGATGATGAGTGTTGATAGAGTTGAAGGGGTCACATTTCTGAAATTGTTTCGTTTCTCCATTTTATTGTCTTCGGCATGTCTCACTTGATACAGCCAGCGGAGCCCACCGCCATTGGCTGCTGTCATCAATGAATGTCTCCATGCTAATTGATTGAATTTGTTCGGGAAAAACGAACGGGCAGTAGTCCAGCTGCTGGGATCCAGAATTGACTCCAATGATGATAAAGCAGTGGGACTCAACTCGACGAGCACGCTCTCTTCTAGAGTCGTTCGTTCAGTTGATAGAGGTAATTTATGTTGCCCCCCTGCCAGCTAGTCGATCGCCACGGCAAGTGACAAAATACTGTCCTTAAGTGCGCTATTAGTGTCGTTCGGTTGTTGTGAAAGCTTTATTGCCGCTGCGGCCGAGTGAATTCTATGAGTGACGAGGTGGAGCTACCGCACCACCGCCACCGCTGAACTAGCCGATGTAAATTGATATTAATTGCGGGCAACTTTGGTGGATAGGAATTTGTGGAAAATATTTAATAATATGTTTACAGAGATTTTAATTACGGGTCATTATCGTTACCGTGGAATTTATGTGCGAACATTATCTTTTATACTCTGGTTATGGAAAATAGTAAGCGGATGTCACACCTGCGAACGGTAATTGTTGCCACCAACTTTAAATATATAGCCTATACAGTAGCTCCATTGAAGCGGAAAAATTCTATACCCATAACAAGCATTATGTCAAAATGTCTTGCTCCTGTTGAAACCCTTGTCTGTCAAACCCCCAGGAGCTGATAATTCAAAAAACAAACACCCCCATACACTCATGGATTACGATGATGGATAAAACATATATTTTAAAATTAACCGTCAATCTCCATGAGTGGCACGTGACCGTGGACCTTTCCGTGCATCATCCGTGGGCTCCATTGCATCAGGTGCAAACCTTGAAAACTGTTACACGATTGCAATTAGAGAATACGAATGCAGTCGGACCATAGACCATCACTTATATTATGGCACGAACTTAGTCCACAAACAATAATAATAATCTACAGAGTTGGAGTGGGACTGAAACTGGCGGGAACCATTCATGGAACTTTTACGAAGAGGTTGCAGGTTTGACCTAAATTCGACACTGATTTTTCATTTGGGCCTAACTGACATTTTAGAGTTCTCTTCATCGATCCTCTCTTTGTATTATCACAGAATGTGTATTGAGTTTTTCAAAGATTTTATGGTTGAAATGCGAAGAAGACGACTACATCTTGCCATAGAAACAAAAAGAATAATGATTTTGTTTGTTTTCATCAAGTTATTAGCGAAAGAGAGAGTCGACGAAGAGAAATCGATCAAATCAGTTAGGCCCTTATGAAAAATCATTGTCGAATTGCTTTCGTGTTGGTGGCTGAGGTACTGGTATGTACAGGGGGTGGCCAAAATGTTTGGGATAGGCAAATTTTTTTCTCCCACAAAAAAATTCAGCATGCCGTAACTTTTCGTAGAGTGCATCAAAAAATCTGATCGGAGTTTCTTATACATGGCTATAAACATCAGTGTGCAGTTTGATGAAAGTTTTGTTAAAAAACTATCCTCAAGCGGTAGTTCATGAAATTACAAAAAACGTTGTACGCAACTCGGTGCAGAACTCGATTTTTACAGCACTCGTCGTAATTATCCAACTCGGCAAGCCTCGTTGAATAAATGTACGACTTGTGCTGTAAAAATCTTCATTCTGCACCTTGTTGCGTAAACTACTATTGGTTTCTCTTGTATGAGGTAATTCAATACGTAGTCAAAGTTTTAAGGAACGGGTTATATATGTTGAGACAAGGATCCTACCAAACAATTTTCAATGTAGGATTTCGAGTTTGTTGGAATTGGCTTCTCTTCTCGTTTTCAATACGGATCATCAGTATCGGATAGCCGTCAACAATATCTTTGTCGAATTTAACCCAACGTATTGGTACTGAAGAACATGTATCTTCACATCGACTTCAATTAATCAAAGCTTCGAAGGCATTGGCTATTTAAAAATTGCTATCGATTGATGTTTGTCTCATATGTATACCTGGCAGCTCTTTATAGAACACAGGTTGGCATCCGGTCAAACCCTGCTGTAGTCTGGCCTACAAGGTGAGCACGCTCCTCGTCGTCGTGGAGTTGATTTCAATGTTACGCGCTAATCGATGCTGCATCAAAGAGAACTTTTACAACAAACTGAATTCTGCCCTGGACTTCAACGCGAAGATTAGTTCCGAACTATGACACCATGGTCTCGGATTAATGAGCGAGAGCTGTTTGGAGACGGCGTCTTATTGATGAGCGGAACAAACGTAGCGCCGTCATTTCGTCCGACCATAATTTCCTAATCGGCGAGATCCGACTGCCCATTGCTAGGGTCCATCGATAGGAGGAGGAAACCTGGCGCCGGTTCAACGCACGCTGACTAGAAGAACGACGGTGAAAAAATCCTTTGTAGAGGAGCTGTAGTTCCGTGCTGCAGATGTTCCGGAAAGTGGCCAGCCCCCTTGAAAGTGGAGCGCTATGAAGAACGCCTTCATTGCCACTGGTAAAAAAAAATCTGAATGAACTACGCATTCAGAGAAAACAATGGACTACAGATGATACCTGGACGAAGGAACGCCAAAGCCGCAATAGAGCGGGCGAAAATACGAGGAGCTATTCCATAGCCCGTAGCCCGTCAGCGCTATTCAACTCTCGAGAAGGAAGTGAAACGCTCATGTAAACAAGCTAAAAGAGCGAGGGCGAACTCCTTATGGACAGCCACTTTACTGCATCCATCGAGAAATTTTGCTACAAGGATTTTTCCAGAAATTCCGTCAGATTTATTTCTGAAACTTCTGTAGAAATACCTCTTGAAATGCTTCCCTTCCTTGGGAAGAATTCCGACCGATTTCTTCTGGAGTTTTTCACGAGAATCCTACAAAAGTTCTTTTAGTGGTTTTCCTGTATTGCTCCCAGGCCCCTGCGTCCTGCCTAAAGGCATTTTCGTGGATATGTACCATGATTTATCCCGAGGGCTCCACAAGAATATCTCTCATATGTTGTTGAGAAATTTCTCCAAAAGTTTCTTTTGGTGTTCCTCATCCGATGTTGCTCTTGGGATTTTCTCAGCAGATCGTCTACGAATTTCTCCCAGAGTTCCTACAGAAGTTATTCCTGGGGTTTCTACTAGAGCTTCTCCAAGGGTTTTTAAGGATTTCATCCGAAGTTTATCCTGTAATTTCTTGAAGAAATTTCCGTGGGCTTTCTTATGGTGTTTGTCCCTGGATTTCTGCAGGAGTTTCACATTGGATATTTCCTAAAGATTAAGTATTTCTTTTAAAGTTTCACCGAAAATTTCTCTCAGAAGATTCCTTCAGGTGTTGGTCATGGAATGTATCTCAAAGTATCTCTGAATTTACCCCGGACTTTCTCCTAAGATGTTTTCAGGAATGCCTTCTGGGAATTCTGCAGGAGCTGTTACTGTTCTCATGAGTTCTTCCCGTGATTTTTATTTCAGAGCTTATCCCAGGTTTTTTATCGCAATTATTTACCGGATTTCCTCTACCTGAGATTAATTTTTTTATTCTCGGGATTATTCCCAAAACTCTTCCAAGATCCTGGGCTTCTGGATGCTCCTTTTAATATTTCTTCAAGAGTTACTCCCGGTGTTCTTCCTGGGATTTTTCAATGAGTGTTTTTTTGGAATGTTTTCTGGGATAACATACGAGATTCATTATAAAAAAAAACACCTGGAGAAATAGCGAAAGGAATCCTGCTGAAATCTAGCGAAAAACTAGGTAAAGACTTATTGGAGAAATCCCTGGGGGTACTTCGGAAGAAAATCTGACTAAAAGTGGGACATCTAGAAAAAAGTTCAAGGAGAAATCTTTAACCTTTCAAGACACGCGCCTATTTGATCCCGAAAAAGCACCGCGCTCGCGTTGTACACGACGAGTGAGATTGTTTGGTAGTGTTGTACTTTTTACAGCAGCGCGCGTCCTGAAGGGTTAAGGAAATATTAAGAAAGTTCAAGGAGGAACTGTGACAATATCTGAGATAAATCCCGAGAGGAAATCCAAGCTCTCTGAAAGAAATCACTAGAAAAGCTTCGGCGAAAGTCTCACGAAAGCCTGGAGGAGAAACTGTAGAAAGCAATCTTGAAAATTCAGTAAGACAAGTTGCTGTACGAATTTTGGATTAATTTAGGAACGAACTTCGGGAGGGATCCAGTGAGGAACTTTTCGGAAAAACTTCTTCTGGAAGAAATCCCGGGAGATACCGCTACAGAAACCCATGAATAACTTCTGCAGAAATCCAAGGTAGAACTCTGGTACATATCCGAGGAACGACTTTCAGAAATTCAAAAAAAAAAAACACTGAACACCCCCAGAAAAAAAAAACTACGACAAACCTCCAGAAAAAAAACGACGATTTCTAGGGATGAACTCTGTGAGAAACTGTATAGATAAAATACCAAGGAGGAATCCTGGAAGGAATTCTCATGGATAAAATTTCGAAATACCGGGGTCCGTGGCGTAGTTGGTCACACGTTCGCTTCAAATGTGGATGGTCATGGGTTTGATTCCCAGCCCCGGCACTTTCAACTCTTCGTCAGTTGCTCTTCCCCCGAGAGCGGCTGACACTGACCCTCTTCTGAGCCCCATGGCTCAAACGGACCTGGGTACCTGGGCATCGGTGAACTGCTACTCATAATGGACCCTCAGTCGGACTGGAAAGGAACAATGGCCATCCATCATCATCCTTGGGCTCATCATTCTACCAGGTACAAAAGTAGAAAAGTGAAAGCAGCAGAAAGGCAACCAGTTCGATAAAGTAGAAAAGAATCTAGGCGCTGTACAAAATGTAAGTGCAGCTGTCAATTGAAATTGCTCATGTAGTGCCCCAGTGGACAATAGAGCTGTAAAAGGAAGTTGTAAGTGATTAACCCTCGAGCGATCGCGTTGTTGTATTTTGTACAACACGTTGAAAAAATCTCGCTTTTTTTACTCGGCATTAGCGTGGTGCTGACGCAGATAGTCAACCGCGCGAGTTACGGAAGGTTAACAATAAAAAAAACGAAATCTCAATGTGGGATTGTTAATTGGGCTTCTGAATGATTTTTAGGATGTCATTTCCTTTTAAATAACTTCCCGTGGAAATGCCAAACCAATTACTTGCAGTTAAATTAAAACTCAGGAAAAGTCTTGAAATCCCTTAACCGATTTTTGTGATATATTTGAAAGAGTTTTGCAAAAAAAAGTGCTTGAAAGAATTAAAGGATTTTGTGGAATTTCTTGAATAATAAATCTTGCGTATTTTCCTTAACCGAGGCGAACCAGTCTAGGGCTGAAAGCCTCGTAAAGAAAACCAATAAAAATATTTTCCTTAAGGATTGAAAATGTAACTCAATGTTTACTGTGCGAAAGCAAGCATGAAGTTACATTTTCAGCCAGATATGTTTCCACGGTTATCTAGATTTGTGCACGAGAAAATAGGAGCTACGTACATACTCCAAATGCCTTGTCCTTAAAATTTTAACATAACCTTTAAGAACTTTTCTCTGTAGTTTTTCGAAAGTATAAATATTTTATAAAATAAGGGGTAATTTTTCACTTATAAACTTTCAAACTCTCAACCGCCATTTTCACGTTCCAAAGAAATTAACTGTAAAATACAAGTCTCAGAAGAAGGTTCCAAAATGGACCGAAATGTCGGTCTTTTTTTTTGTCAAGACTACAAAGCCATCCTAGAGAGCATACTGATATTAGGTTGTCGTCAGCAAGATGATTAGTAAGAAATACGCAATTTTTGAGTTGCTTCAATGACGTATCTACAACGAGATTCCATGGCTTTTCTAAGACTCACCTTTGGATGCATCGAAGGTCAAAACCATAATCAGATTCTAAGCATTTTAAGGTCGAAGTTTAAGTGGACTACTCGCAGGAAGCGAAGGAATTTGACAACTCCGAACTTGTCGACGTTATTTTGATGCAGATGTTGCATTACATAGCAGAATTTAGTAACAAATTTTGAAAACGACGTATAATCAATGGTGTAGCATTGATTATACGTCGTTTTCAAAATTTGTTACTGAATTCTAGTATTTTAGAAAATAATGCGCTTGGTTCGATATCCCAAGTGCTTGCAGGCAGGAATGGGAACACTCACTTGCAAAGAGTTACAATCACTTGCTATTTTCTCAGCTCAGAAGCGTGCAATCAAGAAACGATGCATGGACGGCTTTTGCCTTTTTGATTTGTCTAAAAGTTTGCCAAATAGAGATTGGGGTCGCATATGCATACCAAAAGCCGTGACAGAGCAGTGAAAACAACTCTTCACGAGGTGAGTGTAATCTACATTCACCTCGTGAAGAGTTGCCTTGCAGCTCCCTCACGACTTCGGTATGCGTGTGCGACCCCTGCTCTATTTGGCAAACTTTTAGACAAAACCATAAGGCAAAAGCCGTCCATACATCGTTTCTTGATTGCACGCTTCTGAGCTGAGAAAATAGCAAGTGAGTGTAACTTTTTGCAAGTGAGTGTTCCCATCCTTGCTTGCAGGACATTTTCCCAAAAAAATGTTGTGAACCTGATCTGACTAAACGCCGCAATTTGTCAGATTGATTGATCTGAAACACTTCGTTTCTTTATAGAACGCCGTTCCTATTTATCTGCTGGGTACGTGGATCAACAACTTTTTTACAGGTGGAGTAAATCCTAAAGTTTGACTTACACTTTACCATACTTTATTGAGAGAAGTTCAAAAAAACCTTAATCCTCCCCTGTAGCGTTCTTCGTCAACTCTCCAATGAAAAAAAAAAATACCGAGAGAATGCAAACCCGAGAGAATGGATACAGGTGCGGAAAAACTCGAGCAGTTAAATAGTTTAAAATTATTATTTTTCGCCCCTTCTCTTCGCTTCCTGCTTCTCCATGGATGGCTCGTATCACTGAAGTCTATTAGCCGGCTCGCGATGAGAGGTTAGGTGGTTGCGGCGGTTTCCATTGTGTATCGACCAAACACCAACTTTGAACTCGACAACGGACGCCCGCTCAATGATGACGAAAATGAGGAAAACGACCAGACAAACCGATCGACCGACCGACCGGTCAGGGACAGCGAAAGGGGATTTTCAATTCACCACCATTCTATAGCGCGCTGCCGCGCCGGGCCAGTTCATCCCCCGGTACTCCTGCAAGGCTCTGTCTAGGGCATGCTGGGTGCCCGACCGGCAAGCTGGCGGCCTGGCTTCCGTACTATACCAGTAGTACCCAGTACTGCTGGTAGGTAAATGTATATGTTTTATTTGTAATCAGTCGAATCAATTTATGCGTGATGAAACGGCGACAAACGACGATGACGACGCTGGCTGGCTGCTGGCTACCGGTTTCAATTGGTTTGTAAATAGGGTATTGTACCATTTGGGCAGGTGTACCTATTTTGGGCACTTGCCGCTATAACTAAGTCCATTTCAAACCGATTGATTTGAAATTTTGTCCAGAGTTAGATACTATACGTTCCTAACTCTGGACAAAATTTCAAATCAATCGGTTTGAAATGGACTTAGTTACAGCGACAAGTGCCCAAAATAGGTACACCTGCCCAAATGGTACAAGACCCTACATAGAGCTTACAAATTTCGAGACGTAGACCCGGCTTGATGTGTTGGAGAGGAAAATTTTACATGCAATTGTATAAATTTTATATTCAAATCCGAACGTAGGAGGAAGTGATTCACCCGGGGTGCGATCAATCTGAACGCTGCACGGTGGGTGAATTTGTGTACAAAGGTGGTCATAAAGGCTCATACATATGGCAAAGCAATAATTCCCACATGAGTGTCCCAGGGATCGATTCTCGGTCGGTCAGTAACTTTTGAAATTTTCCTGACCTCCGGAGGCATATAGTATCTTCGAGCTTTCCACACGATATACAATCCGGAATGATTCCGAGCTCACGGGAACCGGGTAACCAATGCCCTTCAGAATCTTGATCTACATAGTGAAGGTTTTGTAAAAGTTTTATCGACATCCATCGAAAACATAAAAAAAGTTAGTATTTTTTAGTTTTTTCTAAGGTAAAGGAATGCTGGTTGAATGGACATTTGATAACAAATAACTAATTTTCTGAACTTACTCAATAACAATGTGCGTTGCAATCACTGTCTTAAGTAGGTGGATCGTGTGATTCACAAGTGTCTCCGTTATTGAATTAATTCATAAATACTACCGAAACAGCATCTGATTAAATAGAGATTAAGCGGTTCTCCACAACGAGAAAAGATTTAAACTTATCCGTGACATGGCGGAAATCATGCAGGGAAAATACCGCAATCTCATATTGTAGCACAATAAAACTATACTAATCGTGACCGGTGTTTGCCTAACAGAATGATAACACATCATCAGCGTCCACGACGAGGGAGACACAATCGATCAGGGAAGGTAATTCTATCAGGGTGTAAGTTCTGGAGCTTAGCTGACGTAAAGCGAGCAAGCACGACGACGCGTATGCAAAATATGACCAGACAGCAGCTCGGCTTGCATGGTCCACTCACTCACTCACTCATAGTGGGGCACAGGTATTCAAATTACTCTCGAGTGGAATTTCTCGCCAACAATCGCGTCTTCTGATCTGCATATGGTTAGTGGTCGTCACCCACGATCAGGGATTGAGTAAAACGCTTTTGTTTGAGAACACTGGGACAATTGTTCAGATGCCAAAGTATCTAAATATCGATTTGTTTTATAACTGTTTCAATATGAACAACATTTTTTTCAATCCCTGACTCGGCTGTGTCACTTGGTGCAGCGGAATGAAGCGAAACATTCCACTTCCAAGCGGTGGACAGCGGTTGCATGCAATCTTAATGGTAATTAAAATGATTAATAAAGTTTGCTGCCTTCCTATTGCTGCGACAAAGCGGTCCGATTTTGCGACCAATGCGGTATGGAACTGTCACTTGAATGGATTACCTGTCATTTCTTTATTGGTTCGAGCACCACCCACCAGCAGCAAATTGAAAGCAAATTGAAGACTAACGTGATTACACCAACGTTGCGGTTGACTCATCATTTGCATCATTTACTGTATTTTGAAGACTATGAGACGAAAAGCAGAATTAGATTATGCTTCACTCGTAGGTATATAAAATAGTTATCGGTACATGTAAAAATTACTTTCAAAAATTTTCATCCGCAGAAGTTTGTTAACAAACGTTAGACAAAACAAAACCTTGGAAATTATTCATTGCACTCGTAAGAATCTCAAACTTTGAGTGTGTTGCAAACCTTTGCTATCTGCGAAATAGTTGATAATAAATATAACCCTACAGTCATTCAATTACCAGTACAATAAATATAACGCTAGAACCTTTTCATGCAGGGTATTTTTATGTACTTCTTATCGGATTCTGATTCAGAGAACAAGTTGGCTCCATGCCGATGGTGTTGTTTTGCCATGTCCTGGTGCTTCAAAAGATCTCAGGGATGTTTCAGGGGGCGCTAAAATGATTCTCAGAGGGCTTTCTGGGATTACCAGGATAACTCATGGGTGTTTGAAGGGGGTCTCCAGAGAGTTTTATGGGATACCATGAGGTGTTTCGGGAGGTTTCAGGAAATACCAAGAGGTCTCAATGGCGCTAGAGCGGATCTTAGAGTATATGAGGGAGTCTCTAGGCGATTTCAGGAATTCTCAGGGACGTTTCAGGGAGTTCCAGGGGGTCTCAGCGACATTTCATGGGATCTTAAGGACATTTTAGGTGCCTCAGGGACGTTTCAGGGGCGTTTCAAGAGGATTTAGGAGTATCAGGAGGTTTCAGTAGCATTTCTGGGGGCTCCAGGGGTGCTTCAAGGAATCTCTGCTGGAACAGCCTTAAGGATTCTTGAAACCAACTTAAACACCTTAGAACCAGTGTCGCCACATTTAAATCTGTATTTTGCCTTTCAAAAAATCTTCATAATCTGTATCACTATTTTTGCCAAGAATCTGTACGAAATCTGTATTATGTCGCGGAAAATCTGAATGACATTCTCTAAGTTTCTGAAAAATATGTCTAACCTGTATCACTTTTCAAAAATCTGTATATGTGGCATCCCTGCTTGAAACACGACTTGTTTCAAAGCCAATACCAGCAACAACAGTGCAATTTATTCACTGTTCGTATTAAGGACGACAGTACAAAATTGCTTCTTCTTTGAAACGCAAAAAGCACAGATTCTAAATTGTTAGCTTGAGCAATGGGGAATGATAAAAAATGGAAAAAAATATGTCCGGACCCGTACCATGGACACCAGGAAAATTAACCACTCACATTACCTACTACACCAGAAGCTCTGTGAGAGATTTGCTGCTCAACACACCATAAAAGCTACTAAAGTAACGCGTTGCTTCATTGACCTTTGTCACAGGTTAGAAATCTGTCAAAATTAAAAGACGCGCAAGTTTTCCGCAACACATTTGGAACCTAATCTGAACAAACAAACCAGAGTAAGATGTTTCATGTGTATTACATAGCACATTTAATGCAAGCTGACTGTATTGTTACTTGTGAGGAATATGTATGCTCCGCCTTCATAAATGTTGTTATTTGTGATTCCTATTAACGATATTCGAAGATTAAATGCCACTCAACTGACAACAAGGAAGTTGCGTGTGCTTTTATCGCAACTCTTCTAGACCAAAGCATAGAAAGCCACATTTTGGATGATGTTGCAAGTGCTACTTGGGACCCCTTTCCTTTGGGGTATCTGGAAACTTCTCGGAAACGCCCTTAGTCTCAACTCATGCACCCAAGAACTAAACCTGTTCTTGTGAATTAGTTTTCATCATTGAAGTCCTATCTTAGTTTTTTCACAAATTATCCTCTTTTCTAATTTATACATATTTTTACTTTGTGTGGGAATGCTGAAAAATGAAGAAGATTGCAGCTGAGCAGACACAAACCAAAACAAACCTACTCGTGAACAACAGGGGCCCGAGAATACTCGCACTTCTTTATTCGTGAGTAAACGAAGCTGGCAAGCACTCGCATGTGATTCGCGAAGCTTCGTGAGTTTTTTTGCATTTTGATGGAAAACGCCTTTTAACGACTGGCAGTGCCGCTTTTCAGGAACAATGAAGCATAAAGCATTGTGTTGGCTTTACACTCGCGAATTGCTTCATGATGAGAGTAATTCCATCACTGCTCGCACGTTCTTCTAAAGCTTATAGTAGGTAAGACTTTGCTGATAATGCGTCTTTGAATTTCAAGGTTCACATTTTTGTCAGCCGTTTAGCAAGGAATCGCGGTAGACGGATTTCTTAATCACCTTGAAGGTATTCCCGTCTATCTTTTTCTTATTATTTTTTTATGGCTCTACGTTCTCACTGGAACTTGGCCTTGAGTGTTATTTTTTTCAGCACTTACACAGTCATTAATTGATGGGCTTTCTTTGCCTGCTATTGCATGAATTTTTATAATGTGAAGCAAGCACAATGATACACTATGCCCAGAAAGTCGATAAAATTTTCCCAACCGGAACTGGAATCGAATAGTCTAAATCTCTAGGCAAACTGGAGACCCCATTATCGTAACAATGCTGAAACGTGCTCTCTACCTGGCTACCAAAGTTTTACCTGTCAGTTATCAACCTTCACGGTCATTGCACATGAGGGGAGACGGCGCTATTTTTCTCAACACCCCATTAAAAGTTTCGTGAAATATTTACATATCATTGTGTTCCATACTATATTGCTCTTCAGTAAGACTAACAAAAAATTCAATGTGTGCTTAATAGCTGAACCTCCCTGAATCGAAGGTCTTTTCATTTAGGTGAATAGTATTACCCCAGAGCATTCTTTTTCAATTGTCCATTTTTTGCACTTGTATACCGTAAGATATTTTCAACTCAAAAAGTCAATAATATTTGAGGGGGTTAGAAGCAAAGGGGTGTAAGTGACAAAAACCCACTTTCGAGTAAATGAGGTTTAAAGTTTTTCACCAATTTTTCATCCCATACAAAATGTATGGAGCTTCCAAATCAACCCAATTTTCTCTGGTTTATCGTAATTTTTCCAATCGTCGTAGAATCAATCTTAAAAAAGTTCCTGGAAGCTTGAACTCTGAAGAATTTTTTGATATGCTCAGCTCAAAATCGACAATATGGTCACTTACACCCCTATGATTCTGGGCCCCTCATTTGGGAAGATGCTCGGTAAAATTATTGATCGAAGTATCAGAAACGCCTATGAAGTAGAATCCTTTTAAGCATGTTTTCCTAGTTTCAATTTTCTTTTCTACGAATTATCTTGGACATTTTTTTTTACTTTTTACTTATTCGTTCTCGGGCTCGAATGCCACATGGGCATAACTGAGCCGAAATCATTGTTTTTATATAAATTTTACATTTTACAATTTATTATTGCCTCAATACTATGTTAGTTTGGGCAGCCGAAGTACTCGCGGTAAACAAATTTGTATAAATAAATTTGTATTTGTTCTTTAGATGGAGCGGCCCTGGTGTGGTGGTTAAAGTACGTGACTATCACGCCGAGGACCTGGGAACGAATTCCGCTCCCTCAACAAACTCACAAAATGTGAGTTCTTTCTTCGGAAGTGAAGTAAAGCGTGGGTCCCGAGATAAATTAGCCTGAGGCTAAAAATCTCGTAAATACAGATGAAAAAAATAATCTTCTTGGAGAAAGCTTATCTAACTATGTCGAGTCGACGCAATAAATTATTTTTTGAAATTATTATTGTATCGATTATTAAATTGTTATGGACAATGGTCTGCTAGTTACTTTTGTACCATTTAATAATTTAGTACCTCCAACATCAGTACTTTTGAGATAGCTACAATCACGACGACCGCGAACGTGATCCCGTTAGAACTGGTTTCGCACCCATCGCAAACAGGTGCAAAAGGGCTTCTCCTCCGATGGCGCATACCTACATGCAAAATCCATTTATAGGATGCTTTGGCAGCAACAAACCAGATGAACAGGAAGACGATCGATTCTCTCCACTCAGTACTGTCTGACCTTTGCCGGCTATTCCAGTCGCTTCGCGTGGAATCGAGCAGAAGTGTGGAGTGGAATCATACCCGCGTCGACTCACTCCTATAATAACAGGATCTTGTCCACACGTCGTTGACGACGTCGCCATCGTCGTCAATTGGTATTCAAATTGATCTACTTCCAGTAGTGCATTCAAGAGCATCGACGACCACTACTGGGGCACCCGCTGGTAAACTAGATGATCAGCGCAATTGGATCAATTTCCATCCCTCACTGTTGATTAGTCATTGAACAAGCTGCCATGACCAACCAACCCTTTTGCTCTTCTGATGTATGGTGATACACGCTAAGAAAAGTGGATGCAAAATTTAGCACAAGGGATCGTTCGAAAGGGGACTCGTTTTGATCCTATCTAACCCTTGCTTTTATATTATTTTGATTTTTTTAAATACGTTCGAATTGCATTGAAAAAATAATCATTCGAGCAGAAAAGAATAGCAAAATAATAACTACAAAATAACATAACCTGTTTTTATATCTTGTTTTGTTATTATTAACTTATCAAGGAATTACTTTTCCATAACATGTTTTGTTGGACAATCTTATTTTGTTATTATCCAGCTATTGATATGCACCCATTAAACATTATTTAAATAACATGTTTTGTTATGCAGCAAACTAAGTTATTATTGTGATATTGAGAGTGTACAAATATTTTATAAACAATATCACAACAATAACAAGTTTTTAAATTGTAACTACAACATTGAAGATTTACGTTATTTACAGCATTCCGTACATATTACCTAATAATTCTAATTATTATTCTTGTCAGCTTATTATTTGAAGAACACTTCGAAAGATTATGTCCTGTTTTTTATTATTTTCTGTTTCCACTTACATATAGTCGTATTCATGCCATATAAAATCTCAGAATGTTGGGGGATTAGTAGTTCTTCGGAAATAGTTAGACTCATATGTTATAATTCGCAATAAGGATAACTCTATCCAAAAAAAATGCTTTTGGTTTGTTATCAATAACTTTTGAAGATCATAATTTGTTATTGAATTATTTCCTAAATTCATTGTTATTAAGTTGTTATTGACACAAACAAAAAATGTTATTAAATAGGTCTTTCAGGAACATTTTTTTGTTATGATATTTGTTATTTTGCCGCTTATGACCCGCAAGTTTATAACAGAATATGTTATGTTAATAACATTAAAATAACTGATTTCATTATTCAGTTATTTTGCCAAAATAACGAATTTTGTTATAAGACTGTTATTTTCTTCTGCTCGGGGTGATCTGTTGTTCACGAAATTTTTCTTGTTGGTTTACATCATTAAAGTTTGCAAATCAACTATGGCAAATTTGAGGTACTATAGCCATATATCCTTAACTGGTACACTGAGCCTACTAACAATACCAACTTTCACATGTTTTCAAATGTTTTTCAAGAAATGAAGTTTTTTTTTGGGAAAATTCAATATGTATTATCGGGTAGGTTAAAAAAAATAATTATGGACAAAAATGTTTTAAGTTCACATAATAGACATAATAGACATCCGAATGAAATCAATCAATGCACGAAATGTTCATAAATGAAGACTTCAAATTAATCGAACATCGAATTCAATTGGAACCGCCCATAACCCTAAGATGCTCCAAGTATTTGCAGTAAATTTTACGTCCATTATCCGAAGCGTGCAGTTCCCATCGTTACACACGAAGATGATCTGCATTTTGAATGACCTATTTCTCTTCGCACGGCTGGCTGACCGCGTGCCGCAGCTATAACTAGTCAGACGTGACCAAAGTGGCACAAACTCTCTTACGTCGTCGCCCGTCGTCCGTCGTTCGTCGTCGTAACTAGTAATCCGCAGTAAACAATACTGTGAAATAGGTTTCATCTTGACCGACCCGGTGGCGCATCATTGCGATTTACGGTCATCACAAAATGTGATTTTGATGAGCCTAAGACAAAAATTTCAATAAAATAACTACCTCTTTTAGTTCTAAATGGGGAGAAGTTCTTACCTAGTTTACACGATTGGAACAAAGGTTGACCCGATTAGAGGAGAGATACACAATTCAACAATCGTTTATGAAAAATCTTCAGGAATTCACTAAGTAGTTTCCTCGGGATTTCCTTCAATGTTTTGATGAAAATAATCACCCAAGAATTCCTGCTGAAAGTTTAGCAGACATGCTTTCAAGACTTGCGTGGGAATCAAGGATTATTTAACTACTATGTTCCTAGCCTAGTTCCTAGCAGTTTCCTAATATATTTTTTTTTTTTTTGCAAAAGCATTCTGGAAGGATACAATGGGCAGGACTAGTAGTACAAATGCCGGACAAAAATGTTGCCAAACATTGTGTTTACCTTTGATCATACTGGCACAAGACTGTGTCATTCAAGTGCTAAAATAAAGAATTGTTAGTAATTCGTTTGGAAATTACCCTTGAAATTCTTCCGGAATTCCTTCCAGTATTTACATTTGACAATATTTCAGAAATCCTTTTTAAATTTCATCACAAATTCCTTCGATAATTTATTCAGGAATTCATCCAGAATATTCATTAATAATTCCTCCGGTAATACCTATAGTAACTTTTATACCTAGGAATATGCCAAATTTCTTCATTCATAAAAAATATGCCGAAAAACTACCACGAAAATACCTGAAAATTACCAGAGAAACTCTAGAAGAAATTACAGGAGTTATTTCTCATGGATTTGTAGTAATAATTTTGAAAAAAATGCTAAGTTATTTAAAGAAAAAAAACTTACCAGAACAATTCCTAAAAATAATGCCAGAACAATTTCTTGAGTAAAAGCCCGAAGAACTGCCAAGGAGGAGTTGTTTAAGTGATTTTCGAAATTAATCCTATTAGAATTGCCGGATAAATATATTATTAAATTTCTAGCACAATTCCAATTGAAACTTGTTAAGAAGAGAAATCCTTAACATAAAGAGCAGAGCCAGAGAAATTCCTAACGAAATTGCGGTAGGAATTTATTAAGAAATTGTCGGGAACATTTTTAATGAATTGCCATTGAAATTTCTTTAAAAAAATGCGAGAAAATTTTTGTATAATTTGAAGGGAAATCCCTCTTAAACTCCAGAATAAATATCTGACAAAAAAAATCCTGAAGTTACTACCGCAGGAACTTTCAAAATAAATGCCACAGAAATTTTTAAAATAATTTCTCAAAAAAAAGTCGGAGGAATTCCTTTAGAAAATTTTGAAGGATTTCTTATGCATATAGTGTGAAGAATTTCTGGAGGACATGTCCAAAGAAGTTCCTAAAACAATTTCAAAAAAATACTCGGCTGCAAATTGACGAAAATATTCTTGGAATAACTAAAAGAATTTTCGAAGTGAATTACAAATTAATTGCCGGAGACTTCTTAATTGAATATGATAACAACATCCTTAACAAAATAACGAAAACACGAGTAATTCGGAGAAATACCTAACATCTTAAGGAAGTATCGGAACAAATTCTGAAAAAAAACGATAATAGAATTCCTACAAAAGACAAAGTTTCTGAAAAAGTTGGCCATCAAATCTATCTATATATATAAAAATGAGTTTGAAGTCCCTTTGAGGCAACAAAGCTCACGACCGGATGAACCGATCAGCATGACCCTGGTACGGTTCGATTCGGTTTCTTGGTGGCTGTGTTTATATGTATAAAAAGTTATGAAAATCAACTATAAAAGTAACAAAATTGATAAAGTACTGATTTTTTATGAGCCGGGAAGAAATTAAGCGTGATTGATATTAAATCAATCTAGAGTGCGTTGCTGCGATGACCTCAACAATTGTCAAACCACCACAGCTTGGCAAGACGAAGTTTGCCGGGACAGCTAGTTTCTGAAGAAACCGTCGGAAAAGTTTCTGAACAAATTGCCAGAGGAATTCCTGAAGTTTTTTTTCAGAGGAATTTCCGATCCAATTTCTCAGAAAAAAATGCCAAGAAGCGCTAAAAAGAAATGCACGAAAATTTCGTGACAGAATCGCCACAAAAAGCCCTAACGAATTTCTGAAAGAAATTCTTAAAAAATAACGAAAAAATTTGATTATATCTGCTTGAAGAATTCCTAAAAATATTGTGAGATACTTCTATAAAAAATTGTCGAAAGATTTTGCTAAGAAAATGGCCTCAGTGATTCCACATAGAAACAGGGTAATTTTTGGAGAATCATCTTAAAATATTGCCGGAGAAATTCCGTAACTGTATTTCTGAAGGAATTCCTGAAGAGTTTTTTGGAGGAATCCTTCAAAATGAGCCGGAGAAATTATTCAAGGAATTTTTGTAGGAGTTCCTGAAGAAATTGTCGAATAAATACCTAACGAAAGTACCGGAGGAATTCGATAAGAAACTCTTGGCAAAATTCCTAAACCACCTGCCGTAAATTTTCTGGAGTAATTGCCATATAATTTCTTAAGAAACTGCCCCTGAAGCAACTTCTGGAGGAAGTCCTTAGAAAAGTAAAACTACTTTCCTACCCATTTTTAATTGCATTCTTCGGAAATTTCTTGAAAATTATCTTTAGATATTCCTGATTTTTTTAGGAATTCCTCTACAAATTTAACTATGAATTTCCCAGATAACAATTTCATGATGTAAAAACGTTTCTCCAACAATTTTAAATCAGCCTTAATTTGAACAAAATCTGAGCACAAGAGATACAATTGTTTATTCAGCTCCTAAACATCTATTTTTGGTGATTATATTCAACCTTTTGCTGATTTGAGGTTCATTGGCAGGCTGATTCAAGGCTTAATATGCGCTTAATCAGTAATCAATTAAATTTATTAATTGCGTAAAAATAAAATATAAACACTTTCGTGGGCCTATTTTTACCTTTATCAGCGTCTATTTCCAGGAGAGATGTTCAGGATATAGGGCCCATATAGCCGAGGCGGTAAACGCACTGGTTTTCAGCATGACCATGCTGAGGGTGACGGGTTCGATTCCCGGTCGGTCCAGGATCTTTTCGTAAAGGAAATTTCCTTGACTTCCTTGGGCATAGAGTATCTTCGTGCCTGCCACACGATATACACATGCAAAATGGTCATTGGCAGAGGAAGCTCTCAGTTAATAACTGTGGAAGTGCTCATAGAACACTAAGCTGAGAAGCAGGCTTTGTCCTAGTGAGGACGTTACGCCAAGAAGAGGAGAGGAATGTTTAGGAATGTATAAATTAATCTGTGGGAATACTGGGAATTGAACTCGGACCTCCTGATTTATAGTCACTCACCTTAGCGCCTATACCACACACAATTGTATACCTATTTTCGGAAACAAGCGCATTACTTGTTGTGTCTGAATAGTCAAGAGCATAAGTTGAACTAAGTCTATATTGAGGCTGAAGAAGCGATGTGGACTTCATGAAAACCATGCTTGTGTCAAGTGTCAAAAATTATTTGATTAAACATGTTGAACAACAGATGATTAATTCTGCATGTTGGTGTATGTTTTAGAACTCTGTTGAATATTCTATTCAACTTGATATTCAGCCATCTATGTATTGCTGATTAAAGAGGTTAAACAAGCCATACTTCAGACCAGTATTTAGCTGTCATTGTGTTCATCCATTGACACCATTAACCAGGTATTGTTCAGCTAATACTCTCACTGTTCAACATTCATTGTTACTTGAGTTCTCCGGCAGTCTTTTTTTTTTTTGTTATTATTGTGACTTTTAGCCATGGCATTTTTTAGAATTCGATAGAAATTTATATCGAAAATTCCTAGGAATTTATGAAGCAACTCCGTATTTTTTTCGAGTGGTAATTTTTAAAAAATTCAAGAATTTTTTTTTCCGGAAGTGAACTTACTTTGGTAAATCAACGAATTACTCTTCTTCTTTACAACTTCTGCCGGCATTTTCTCTGCCTTTTTATAAAAGACTTTTGCAGAATTTTCTTCGGCAATACCTCCGTTGGAAATTATATAAAAATATCTCTGGCAATCATTTTTGGAATATCTTTTGACATTTCTTTAGGAATTTCTTCTATAATTGCCTTGATAAGTTATTTTAATAACTTCATCTGACGGTTGCATGAGGAATTTCTTCAGAATTTCTTCAAGGAATGACTCCAAATATTTTCTCAGGGATTCCATTGAAAACCCTCTAAAAACTTTTTCGGATTTTTTTTAGGATTTTTACGGCGATTCTTTCAAGTTTTTTTTTCGCCTTTTTAGGGATTTCTCCTACTATTATTCTAACCAATTCTTTGATTATAATCTCACAAATTTCTCCAGAATTTCTTTCGGGAATTAACTCAATTCCTTTACGAACTTCTCCTACAATTACATTTGTGGTTCTTCCGACATTCAGGAACTCCTACGAAAATTTCTCTGATAAACATTGGCAACTGCTATAAGAAGTTTAGCTTCAGAGGCATTTTCTCCTCCATCTGGGAAATTATGCCATAATAACTCTATCATAGTAGCCCCCGTGGATATTCTTTCAGAAATTTCTCAGGTAATTACTTAAGAAATGTTTGCGTCAATTACTTCGGCTTCGACAATACGTAAGGAATGTTTCCGCCAAATTCCCTTGATATTTTTTTCAGGTGTTTATCCGGCAATGTTTTCAGGAATTATTCCGGAAATTTCTCCGACATTTCCTTAGTAATTTTCAGAATTTGGCTATTCCGTTTTGTTTTACCGGCATCTCCTAAAAGGATTCAATCTACAACTTTTTCAGAAATTACTCGGTAAATTCCTTCCTCACGGTATTTCCGAAGAAGTTTATAAAATAAGACTTACCGGGGGAATTAAGCTGGAATTTTGGAATGAATTCCTACAGCAACTGTCGGAAGAATCCCCTAATAAGTTGCCAAAAAACAACAGTAAGGAAAGGTTAAATGCTCGAAACAGTTCAACTTCGTTACTCGGTCTTTCAGCGGCCAGACGTGCTCGTGTCCCCAGTCGCGGTCATTCACTCACCTTCACTCGAGCACACGAATCCATTCCGTTTCGGAGATGGACTCTGGAACCGGAATGGAGAGAAAGATGTGCTGCTGCACGCAAAACGGCTAAAAATAAATCCTTCTCCGGACCGGCTTCGCAGTGAAGTGCCCTCAGCCGCCGTATGTATAATGATATTAACAACACTCGGATAAAAACAAAACCATCCACTGACTGGTTGTGTTTGATGTCGTCGTCCACTTTGCTGAGGAGAATCAAGTTCACCGCAAGCAGCATAATTAGATCAAACCAAAACCCCGAGGGCGGTACCTGGTCCAAATGGACGCAGATATGCGAATCTCTTATGACGTACATGGGTGAGCGATTGTGGAAGGAATAAAATTGAGCAAGAAGTCGTTAATGTGATATGAGATTGGGCATTTTTATCGCAGGTTTGGGTTCGGGTTCTTGCTCGGATTGTTGAAGACTTTCTTTCAGAAAGTAAAAACATAAATACCAATATGTACATTTTCCTTTAAGGATTTACTCTTCTAAACCATTTACAACTCAGATGTAATTCGTAGTTTAATAGAAGCTGTACCGAATCAATCGACGAGGAGTGCCATCAATGATAAACGAGAAAAACGCGGCCAGTACTGGATACTAGTGGCTGGGAGTGAGATGACAAATGTGTCGGAAATCATGAATCGGAACGATATGTAGAAGTTTCGCGTAGCTGTCAATGGTGTGTGGTATAAGACTGCGCCATGGCAGCCATATGAAATGGCCGGGAAGGAAAAACCGCATGACACTATTACTGACCTCGAGTGCCAGTATAGTGCTTTAAAAGAACTAACCTTATCTATATTGGTTGAGTAATAGCCCAATAAGTCCAAGAAGGTGAAATATAGCGCTAATTGTTACTTGAGATCAACGATAGATCAAATGTTTACCCTGAAGGGCCTCCATTGAAAGTCTGAAGCGGTAGCCATTTCAGTAGATGAATGAGTACTAATTTGACCATGACCGTTCAATGCGCATCCAATTGATCTTCAACAGATAATCCACGTCCAACTCTGTTATTGAAAGTCAAACAACCCGATATGTAGTAATTAGTCACCGCTGAGCAGCTTGATTATGCAAAGAAGCAACCAATTACTCACTTATCGTGTCACGCTCCCTTATTTTCGGCACGAGTTTGCAAGTTATTGACACTTTCTAACGTGTCGGCAGCGGTGGTGGCGGAGAAGGCATAACGAATCGTAACCTTCCTCTTCCACCACTGACTGACTGACCACCAGCAGCATCCCCCATCAACAACGGAACGTGACTTAAATCGGCAATGATTGTTTTAACGAACAAACGAAACAAAAAAACAGGTACAAGGTACTCTCAACGCCATCAATTGAACCGATTGGCGTGCCTTTCTTCGAACTTGATCTAGCTGACCATGAGTCGGTGGAATTTCTTGTGTATGGAGGGACGTACATGGTAGTTGTCGTATCATCGAGAGGCGTCAATTTGCGCTTCATGAATAAACAAGTACCCCGTCGCGTCATGGTGAGAGAAAAGGTAATTTGGCAAGATTTATCACCTCTAATTGGAATTACCCTGAATTGTGGCAGTGGTGAGATTACCGATACATATCTTTTCGACTAACTTGTTTGGCTTTGAGACCCTTTGAAAAGGGTCGACAATGCAATATGGCATAAATAAATATAACATTGATAACGACATGTTTAAACCTTCGAAACCCACCAGTGGGTCGCGACTTAAAGTTTAAGAAAAGTTGGACAACGACAATACTTTCAGAGTAGCTGCAGTGATTCCTTCATAATTTCCTCCAGGATTTTTTTTAAATAAAATTATCCTTGAGTGCCGGGATCCTTCCGGGATCTTCCCTGGAATTTTCTTCCGATTTTTTTTTCGGAATATTTTTAGCAAATTGTTCCTGTCTTCTATAGGAATTTCTACTTGAATTTCTATAGTGATCCATCCATATCAAAAGTGATTTCTCTCGAAGTTTTTTCAGGGATTCCTCTCAGGTTTGCACCAAAGATTTTTCTCGATATTTCTACAGGTATCCCACGCGGGATTCCTCTAGATTTTTTTCGGCGCACTTCCGTGAATTTTCACCGGGACTTCCTCAGGGATTGTTTCTCAAAATTCCTTCAAATCAGTGGAGCGGACCTGGTGTGATGGTTAGAACACTAGACTATCACGCCGAGGACCTGGGATCGAATCCCACTCTCGACAAACTCGCAAAATGTGAGTTCTTCCTTCGGAAGGGAAATAAAGCTGTGTGGCTTCGTGGTCGTGCGGCTAAGGTCACCAAGCCTTTAGTCGCATCGTGCTAAGGAGCGCGGGTTCGATTCCCGCCGCAGCTGTCAGAAAAAGTTTTCGGCTGTGCCACTGGGCGTTGCATGCTAGTCCGTTGTCTAGTGTCGTGCTTCATTCAAAGAGCAAATAGCTCACTGGAAGCATTAAACGTGTCTGTGTCTTTTTTAATAATAATAATAAAAAAAAAACGTGGGTCCCGAGATGAACTAGCCTAGGGCTAAAAATCTAATTAATACAGATAAAAATTTAAAAAATTCCTTCAAAGACCCCTTTATGCCTTCGAGGGTCCTCAATTTCTTCTGGTATTCTTTTAAGAATAGTTTTTCGGAATTCTTCCCAGGATTACTCCAGTCATTTTTTTCTAGATTCCTATACTGCCCCTATTCGCATTACAGTCTCATTTATGCCGGGGTTCTTATTCACATGGGACTGTTATGCAAAACGGGCCATTATATGGAATCAACCAGATAGTTCATCCCCGATCCTTCCTGGAGTTTTCAACAGATTTCTCTCAGGGATTATTTTTCTAAATTCCTTTAAGAATGCCTCCTAAGATTTCTTCTCAGATTCCTTCCAGAATTTTCTCCGGGATTCTTTCAGAGGTTTTTACGGATTTTTTTTTTTCAAATATCTCTTTCCGATTTTCCTATCAGAATTTTTCGAAATATTCTTCAAACTTCAGGAATTTATCCAAGAGGTACAGCATGAATACCTAGACAGATTTCTCCCGGTATTCTTTCCGGAATTTGCTATGGAATCCGTAATTGATTGCTGTATAAAACTCCCTAAAAGAATTTCTAAATACCAAGTTAAGATACTCCAACTATTATTCATGTATTAGTGAGAAAAGGAAAAAAAATCAAAACATAATTCTAAAATTTGCGCAGATTTGTATGAGCCAGTGAAGAGAATTGTCAGACAAAAGAGGCACAAAACAAGCAACAAAGAAGACGCGGCGATTACTCTTTATCCCAACTGGTAACAGATAATGACATGATCTCGACTTTTTTTGTTGCAGACAAAACGGAAGCTGAATTTGTTGTGTACTTTTCAACTCGTGAATAATCAATTATTACTAACCAAAAATCGAAACTTTTTGATGATACATCTTCAGCATCATTGTAGTGTTTACCGACTTGAAGTTACCGCTCGAAAATCACAATGCAAGGCGTAAAAATCTCTAAATTCGTGGTCACGATCTTTGTCCTATTCTGTTCAAGTTGGGACAAACGTATGTCGCATTGGGTAGAATGTCGCAACAAAATCAGGTTGCGACATTGTCGTTATTGTTGCGCGATGGTTGAATTTTGATTCACTGGTATGAGCAGATCACTATTTAGCAAACTGTTTTGAGAAACTAAGCTCTAACATCATAGAAGCAATTATTAAAATGCATCTTACTAGATAAAAAGTGACTTCCATACAATAAATAAAAAAATATCACCATTTGAAAATTAGTGACAAAAAAAAAATTGTTCTAATCAAAGTTTTACAGCATTTAGAAACGTCCAAACTAGCAAAACATCACAAATTTTGAAGAAATTATGACATTCTAGAGTAAAATCACCAACTTTCCATAACTAACGCAGATGTGTTAGTAGGTCTCGTTATTGACCTTTGAGGGACTATCTCACCTTGGTATTTATTGGCCAACCATATCCCACCAACACTCCGACATCCGCATGAACTTGTGCAGATGCAGAGGTATATTCGGTCTACAGTGGGTACAAACGATTGCAATCATTACTTCCTTCCCCTTTCCCGCCTTGACATGCAACCTGACGTGTCGCCTTAAAATATAAAATATAAAAATCACCAACACTCACACAGTGAAGATGCCTGCTTAGTCCTCGGCAGATATCTCAATGGTTCCTTGTGTGAGTGTAGCTGATCTGACGATACCGGAGTAGCATCCACGGGTGGTCAATCAAGCTCAAGCTCACTTTAAAAATCTCGTCAGTAATTATTTCCGGGATTCTATTAGAGATTCCTGCAGAGTTTTCTTGCTAGATTTCTTGCGAGATTCCTCCTGCGATTCCTAGAGGAGTTCTTCCCGGAATTTCCTCCGGGATTCCCTCATAGTTTAATTTTTGATTTTTTTTACAAGAATACCTCCGGAAATTTCTCATTGAACTGTTCCAGGGATTTCTCCTCAGATTTTTCGCGGAATTTCCTCCGAAAATCTTTCAGGGATTATTTTTCAATTCCTCCAAAAAATCCGGAATTTCCATCCAGGACTCCTTCAGATCTTTCTTCTGTGATTCTTCCAGAGATTCTTCAACGGATTCCTCCAGAAATTTCTTCTTGAATTTCTCTAGGAATTTCTCTTGACATTCCTTCTGAGATTCTTAAAATGATCCCTACCGATATTTCTCCCGAGATTCCTCTAAAGAAATTCTCTGGGGGTTCCTACAAAGATTTCTCCAGCAATTTCCCTCGTCCACTATAAATTTCCATTTTTTTTTTTGGAGCAATTCTTCCAGAAAATCTTATAATAATTAAAAAAAAATCATCAGCTAATCCTGAAGAAGTTCTTGGGTACATTCCTGAAAAGATGATAGATGAATTCCGGAAATTTGCGGAGGAACCCCTGAATAAATTTTTAAAGAGAACCTGAGAGGCATTTCTGAAGAAATCACTTGAAGAATTCCTGGATAAATCCCTGAAGAAACACCTGGATGAATCCATTTAACAATTCCTACAGAAATGTCTGGAGGAATCCCTGAAGCAATTCTTGGGAAAATCTCTAGAGAGAATCCTGGAGGATTGCCTGGACAAACTTCTGAACACATTCCTGGCCTAATTCCTGGAAGAATTCTTGGATGAGACCCAGCAGGAATTCCTGGAGAAATTTATTGGATGAATTCTTGGAGCAATCTCTATAAAAAAAAATTCTGGGGAAATCTCCGAAGGAATTCTTGAAGGAATTTCTGGAGAAATTTCAAAAAAAAATCCCTTGAGAAATTCCAGGAGGATTTCCAGGAAGAACCCTTGGAGGAATTTCTGGAGGATTCCCTGAAGGAATCTCTGGGAATGCCCTTGGAGAAATTCATGGAGAAATCCCTAAAGGAATCTCTGAAGCAAATCCTGGACAAATCTCTGGAGGAATTCCTGGAGGAATGTCTGGAGGAAAGTCTGTAAAATTTCTGAAAGTATTCCTGGAGAATTTCCTGGAAGAACCTCTGAAGAAACTCTTAGAGGATTTCCTGAAGAAAGTCCTGGAAGAATTCCTGACACAATTTCTAAAGGATGTCCAGAAGCAATTCCTGGAGAAATTCCTGATGAAACCCCTGGAGTATTTCCTGGAGAAATTCCTGGTTAAAATCCTGAAAGAATGCCTGTAGGAATATCCAGAGGTATTCCTGTGGGAAATGCTGGAGGAATCTTTAGAAAAATTCTTTAAAGAATTACTCGATGAGTTTCTAGAGGAATATAAAGAGGAATTCTGGGAGATTTATGTTTCTTTTTCTTTTATTTTTTTATTTCTGAAAAAATCCATAGAGAAATTTCTGGAGGATTTCAAGCGGAGCTCTTGGAAAAATCCTCGAGGGAATTTCTGAAGAAATCCCTGGCGAATCCTTAAAGAAATTTGTGGATAAATTCCTGGAGGAATTCTTGGAGGAATAGCCGGGGGAACCCATGATAAATTCATGAAGGTATTCCTGGAGAGCTTCCTGGAAGAATTTCTGAAGAAATCCAAAGAGGATTTCCTGGAAGAATACTTAGAGGAACTTCCGAAGGATTTCCAGGTGGAATCCATGGGAAAATCTCTGGAGAAATTCGTGGAGAATTCCTGATGGAATCTCAGGAGAAAGTCCTGGAAAAATGCCTGGATGAATCCATAGAGGAATTGCTTACATAGTCTGAAAGATGCAATTCCTGGAGAAATTCCTGGAGGAATTCCTGAAGGAATTCCTGGGGTATCACTTGGAGGAATTCCTGGAAGAGTTTCTGGAAAAATACCTGGAGGAATCTTTCGAGGAATACTTGAAAAAATTACTGGATTAGTTTCTAGCAGAATCTTCAGAGGAATTCTGGGAGATTTATATTATTTTTATATTTCTGAAAAACGTCTCTTGAGAAAATCCTGGGCGATTTTTTGGAAGAATTCCAGAAGAACTTCTCGAAGGAATTCCTGAAGAAATCCATGGAGAAATCCTTGAAGAAATTTGTGAAGAAATCCCTGGAGGAATCGCTGGAGGAGCTCCTGGAGGAATACCTGCACAGATAAAAATAATGAGATTTACACGTCATGTAAACTTCATTTTAGTCATGTAAATTTTCTCTTATGGTGGTTTACATGATATGTCATGTAAACTTATGTTATATGTCATGTAAATACTCAGAGTCATGCTGGATTACATGGTATATAATGGAAGTTTACATGATATTTCGTGAATTTTACACGATATGTCATGTAAACTTCTTTGATATCCCGCGCTCCAATTATGTGCATCATATGTCACAGAATTTTACATTCATTTATGGATCTGTGGGGAGGAATCCCTGAAAAAATCCAGAATTTATTCCTGGCGAATTGCCTGGAAGAGATTCTTAAGAAATCCCTAGATGATTTGCTGGAAGAATCCTTAGAGGAACTTCTGGAAGATTTCCTGGCAGAATTTTCAAAGGATTTCCTGGAGGAATCCCTGAAAAAAACCATGGAGAAATCCCTAGAGGTACCATTGAAGCAATTCATGGAGGAATCTCAGAAGAGATTTCTAGAGAAATGCCAGAAGGAATCCCTGAAAAAATCATGAGGATTATCCTTAAGAATTTTCTGGAGATTTCTGAAAAACTGGAACTAGAACTGGAAAAACTCCTACAGAAATTGCTGACATAATTTCTGAAGGATGTCCAGAAGCAATTCCTGGATCAATTTCTAGAGAAATTGTTGGAGAAATTCCTGAAGAAATTCTTGGGGTAATTCTTGGAGAGTTTCCTCGATAAAAGTCTAGAGGATTGCCTGGAGGAATTCTTGAAATTCCGGGATGAATTGCTAACATAATTTACGACGGAATTCTTTGATTTCTTCCTGGTGAAATTCTTCGATGCAATCCAAGTAGAATTCTTGAAGCAATCCCAGTAGAAACTCTTGGGAGAATTGGAGGAATTTCTGGAAAAGTCCCTAAAGCAATTCCTGGAGGAATATCTGGTGAACTTCCTGGAAGAATCGCTGAAAAAATTCCTCGAGAAATCTCTGCAAGTATCCAAGGAGGAATCCCTGAAATGCCTGGAAACCTTCCTGGAAGAATGCCTAGTAGAGTTACTGGTGGAATTTTTGGAGGATTATCTGAAGCAATTCCTGGGAAAATCTTTGGAGGTATTCCTGTAGGAGTCTCTGAAAAATAATCCTTGGCGGAATCCCTTGAAGATTTCCTGGATAAATATCTGTAGGAATTCGTGGGGGAATTCATGGTAGGATCCCGAAAGCAATTTTTACAGAAATCCCTACAGGAATTCCCAGAGAAATCCCTGGAAAAATTGCTAGAGGAGTTCATGAAAAATTTAGTGGATGAATCTAGTGAGGAATACCACACGCTATGTCCAAAGGAAAGTATTATGAAAAGTGAATGTACCTCAAAGTTTATTAGCTAGGACCGTATTTTTGGACCTCTAGATTACGAATATGTGCGATTTAAAATAATCCATCTTGGGTTTTTTTCCCACACATTTTTATATGGGATGAAATTAACCTAAAAATGACTTTTTTCGCCATTTGTATGGGAAAATAGGAAAAAAATCAAAAAAATCGAAAAACCCAAGATGAAATATTTTAAACCGCACAGATTCTGAAACTAGAGGTCCAAACCTACGATCCTATGGAATAACATTTGAGGTACATTCGATTTTCATAATACTTCCCTTTGGACATAGCGTGTACCAGGAATAATTCCTGAAGAAATCGCAGATGCAATTCTTGAAGAAATTCTGGATGAATCCTTAGAAGAGCTCCTGAAGGAATGCCGAAGGCAATTTCAATTGGATTTCCTAAAGGAATCCCTATATAGTTCCTTGAGAAAGTACTGATTAATTCCTGGAAGAGTTCCTTAAATAATACAAGAAGGAATTCCTGAAGGAATCCTAAGCAGATTTCTTGGGAGAATCTTTGGAGATATTTTCAAAATAAGTTGTTCCAAAAAGAGGAATTCGTCGATGCATCCTTACAGAAGTATCTGTAAAAAAATCTGGGATAAATTTTTGAAGCATATCCTGGAACAAACCCAGAAACCATCACTATCGAAACCCAGCTAGATGCCCATGGAAGAATTCACGAAGGTGAAACTCCTGGAGAAGTCCCTTGTGGAATTTCTGAAAGAATTCCTGAGAAGTTAAGGAATAAATGTCTAAAAGAACGTACCGTGAGGTCGCCATTCACCGCTCATGCTCCATTCACCGCTTACTTTGGGTCAATCATACAAAAATGATCAAAATTTACATTTAATGTTAGTAAAGTATCGTAACAAAAGTGAATGTAACATGCTGCCACATTAAAAAACTTTCATTTCACCAAGCTTTTATATAGGTGTACCTGAAATCACATTCTCAAAAAATATTTCTCACACCGCGCTGCAAGACAACATGGGAACTGTTCAGGGCAAACAGCGGAAGAAATATCCAACAGGTAAAATCCGTTAAATATTCCATTTTGACAAAACAGGATGAACTGAACGTCATGAATCATCAATACTTTGGTAAATAAAAGTTATTTTGTTTTTATAAATGAAAAGTTTCCGTGATTCCATGAAAAAATAATCCAGTGAGCGGTGAATGGATCCATTATGAGCGGTGAATAGATGCATGAGCGGTAATAGGAGTCAAGAGATAACACATTTGAATATTTTTTTTTCGGTTGTAAACATATTTTACAATCGTTTTATATTTTTTCTATAATAACAACATAATTGTTGAGTTGTTAACGTAAATTAAGTGCAATATTCGCAAACGTCGATTTTTAATGTCATATATTTTACGAAAATGCCGTTAATTGAGCGGTGAATGGCGACCTCACGGTATTTGTTTTTTGCTTACGAGGAACTCTTGTGAGCTACATAAACCCATAGGTAACCATGTGTCAAAGAGAATATCACGAATAACTATTACTCGGCATGTTTGATGACCTTACTACAGTGAAAAATTCTAAGAACTCAACTCCAAACGGTTTGCATAACAGATTACCATAACTATTCCTCTTTAGATGGCGATAATGGCATCCACGTGTGCAAACCCTTTCGCAGTGTCCTCCTAAATCACTCTTATCATTCCGTTGCTCCGAAACCTAGGCTCATGAATATGTTATTGCAAATATTCCACACGTGTGGATTGTTCTCAACAGGTTCTCAAAGGAAGGGTCAACCCGCATCTGCAAGAAAAATAGCCGAATCCCCTAATGGACAAAGAGTCCCAACCTGATTCACTTTAGCTTGTTATTTCTTCTTGATTTGGGGAATTCCGTGAGTTGTCTGTGACATTGCAGTAGTCAATCAAATAGACACTGGGGGATAAGGGAATGGTCTGTTATAACAGACCTTGCAGAGACAAGGATGTAATCATCCTATGTTTGGATAGACTCATGTTCAATTAATGGTATCCTCACTTGCTGATTGATACCTTTCGTTTGGCATTGAAAACGTAGCCGTGGTGGCCAAATCTGTATGCTACTAGTTAGAATTATGTGCTCATAAATAACCATAGTCCCAGAGCACAATAGATCTCAAACGCATGCAAAACATCCAATGGCCATGGCCCTGATTTTAAAGATGCAGTACAAGTAGCCCGCTTCTGGCGGAGGGGCAGGCTTCCTTGCACCTAGACGATATTCGCATGAGTTGCGAAAATGGTCACTCCATTACTTCGCAGATATGCCGCGCCGCCGGTGGCGAACGAGGGAATCGAACGAAAAACGGAAAGACGCAACTATACTCGGACACTAAATCATAATTACGAGTTCATATTCCATCATTTGCCACCACGCAGACGGTCGGGGTCCACGACGCGTCTCGTCACGTCGCCGGCCTAGAACAAAGCCGAGAATTGGAAGCATTGAGGAGTGTGTCGGTCGCTCATAAATAACCCTTCTCAGCAGAGTGTGATGCTTCATATTCATCTAATGTCCATGTGCGGTGTCGTCGTCGTCGGTCACTTGAATTGAATTCAAAAATTTGCAAGTCCTGTCTTCGTTAACCCGTTGAGAAGCGACTAATTGGCGATCAACGTCACCATCGTATTGGTCGTCAATGGGAGATGTATTGCAACGTGCCGCTACCACGCCGTAGTACGTGCGTAGGACATCGACGATGGTAATAAAAAGTATTGACCGATGCGATGACTTGGATGTCAGACGACAATCCGCGGACAAATGGTCACCTTTTTGGAGGGTAGCCTTTCAGTAGCGGTGGCGGCATGATCCATTCGCTGGAACAGTACAAAACTTAGGTTGCAAGGCTCCCCCGACCGGAAAGCTATGTATAAATATACACTTGAATATACATCTACCAGCACATGAGGATCCATGAAGTGCTGAAAGTATGTCAATTACACAACAGTGAGCAATAGCAGCACGCGGGGAGCCGGGCAGTTTATGTGCGTCCTTTCAATAAATCACAATAAGAACGGCACCCCTGCTGGGCTGACATATGGATATTTGCTGTAAAGAGCCTAATTTGTCCATTGAACAATTGCTTGCTACTGCTAGGTATAAAACAAAAATGATAGTCAATATTGTTGGGTGGACTCTTTGGCGAGCGTTCGTGCGAGACAGTCGCAACTTTTCGTTCGTCCGGTTTGTCTCCCGATACTATCCAGTTCGGTGACTATTTTGCAAAGTGCTAGTTTTCCGAGTGATCAAGTGTAGAAGTGATTATCCCTAGTGGGACGAGTGCGGTTGGCTAGGCCACAAATTTTGCCGCAAAAGTTCGTTTGGTTTGAGTAAAGTTCACGTTTTTATTATATCACGTGGCGCATTGTCCGATTATCGAGCACATCAGTGCAGCACCCTCCGCACACCGCGCCGCTCGCGCGGCCGTGATCGGCTTCTTCCAGTGAGTACCCAAGCTCATCGTCGTCGACAGCAGCAGCCCACCGAGAGAAGAGGGTTCATTCACAAATGTCATAACGCTAAAATTGGTCGTTTTCAACACCCACCCACCCCTTCGTAACACTGTTTATATGGGGAAAATTTTATTTTGTTCGAGCTGTAACACCACGAAGGATACCCACCCACCCCCTCCAGCGTTATGACATTTGCGAACAGACCCAGAGCAGAGAGCGTTCAACCGCCGCACACGACGACGGGCGCTCAGCAGCAGCTCGCTTCCTCCCTGTGCGGGCCATCCGATCGCTTGGACCAGTCGTCGTCGAGCCTGTGGCTAAACAGAGTGCACAAAGATAAGTACATAAAGTTACCTCTCGTTGTTCCCCCTCTCCACTGACTCTTTGATTAGATTTAATTTGGTACATAAGCAGTTTTTTCTCACTTTTCCTGTAGCGTTAACTTTGTCCCTTGTTTTTTGATTATTTCTCGTCCCCGTGATAGTATTAGTTTAAGGTTTTTGAGTGCCCCGTGGTGGTAGTTAACTACCACAATGGGCGATGATGACGATGGCGGGGGTACGTCGTACCGCATCAACGAAGCTTTGTTATTGGGATCGGACTGCTCGAGCCAACAAGGCGATGTAAATGCTAATCCTTTTGTCTCCCCTCACCCTGGCGCTTCTGCAATGGACACCAACAGTAAATCTGTTTCGTCGTCCCCCCGCCTCAAGGCCTACCCTCCCGACTTTGGCGGGCCATATGTTGTTTTCTTCCGACCCAAAGGCAAACGTTTGAACACCGTTCAAATCAGCAAGGATCTGACTAAACGGTATTCTTCCGTTGTCTCCATTGACATGGTCGGTACAGCTAAGCTTCGAGTGACAGTAGGCGACCGAAAACACGCTAATGGGATTGTGGCCTGCGAGTTGTTTACACTTGAGTACTTCGTTTACCTACCGAGCGCGTCGATAGAGATTTCGGGGAAGGTCGCCGACGCATCTTTGACCTGCGAAACGATCATGCAAGGCTGTGGTCGTTTCCATAACCCTTCTCTACCTCCTGTCCAGATACTGGATTGCCGGCAACTGCATTCGGTCTCCCAGGAGGGTGAGAAGAAGGTTTACACACCATCTGAAGAATTTTGTGTGACCTTCTCCGGATCTGCATTACCAGATCTGCTGACGATTGGCAAACTTCGGCTACCTGTGAGGCTGTATGTACCGAAGGTAATGAATTGCATCAATTGCAAGCAGCTGGGCCACACCGCTCAGTACTGCAGCAATAAACCTCGCTGTGCAACATGCGGGGAGAGACATGTGGACGGTGCGTGTAAAACGCCGCCCAAGTGTGTTTATTGTGGCAGCGACCGTCCACATGATCTGATTGATTGCCCAAGGTACATACAGCAGAAAAAACATCAAAAACGATCGTTGCAGCAGCGATCACGGCGAAGCTACGCCGAAATGCTGAAAAAAGCTGCCCCGACCGTTGAATCCCGTAACATCTACTCGTCTTTATCTCTCGATGATCAGGGCTCTGACTCTGAGGTCGGGGACGGGGTTCCCTTTGTTTTCAAGGGTGAAACGAGGAAACGGATGAGGCTCCAGAGACCCACCAAAAAACCTCGGAATCTGCCTAGCAGCGACCCCCAACCCACCATGACAAATTTCAAGAGTGGTAAGAAAGTCACAAAACGTTCCCCTCCGGGATTCAAAATCCAGGACGAACGAGACTTTCCATCACTCCCGGGAACATCTAAAATCCCAGATGTCCCACGTTTTTCGAATTCTCAACCGGAAAGACAGCATTCGGAGCACCAGGAGCAACCTCAGGGTGCGCCATTGTTTACGCTCTCTGGCATCATAGACATCATCCTCAGCTTCTTCAATGCTTCAGATTCCGTGAAGAACATTGTAAAAGGACTTCTTCCTTGTGTGACCCCTCTTTTGAAGCAGTTGGCTTCTAAAATGCCCCTCCTTGCGACAATCGTATCTTTCGATGGCTAATTTAACCACCGAGGTCGAAGATACGATTTCGGTTCTACACTGGAACTGTCGTAGTATTACACCGAAATTAGACGTTTTTAAATTTTTAGTTAACAATTTACAATGCGATGTTTTTGCACTATCCGAAACATGGCTGACACCTGATGTAACCTTACCTTTTCCCGATTATAATATCATTCGCCTTGATCGATCCGACTCGTACGGAGGGGTGCTTCTAGGGATTAAGAAGCAGCACTCATTTTACAGAGTCGATTTTCATCCGATGACAGGCATTGAAGCCGTCGCATGTGAGGTGACTATCCGAGGTAAAACCCTCAGTGTTGCCTCCATATATCTTCCACCGAGAACTGCAATATCTCGCAGGGATCTCGCCCACATCTGCTCGGTTATGCCCGAGCCTCGGCTGCTCATGGGAGATTTCAACTCCCACGGTACAGGCTGGGGGGAACTGTACGATGACAGCCGTTCAACTTTGATATATGACCTTTGCGACGACTTCAACATGACAATTTTGAATACCGGAGAAGTTACACGAGTGGCACCTCCAGCTCAAGATGGCAGTCCTAGAAACAGCCGATTAGACCTCTCAATCTGTTCGAGCTCACTATCGCTGGAGTGTTCATGGAAGGTTATCCAGGATCCTCATGGTAGTGATCATCTGCCGATTGTTGTTTCTATTTCCAATGGGTCACATCAACCTCCATCTATCGACATCGCCTACGATCTCACCAAGCACATTGACTGGGAGAAGTACGCAGAAGCAATTATCGACGGTGAGCAATCGGTAGAAGTCCTTCCACCGCGGGAAGAGTATCGGTTTCTGTCCGAGCTGATCCTCAGTAGCGCGCTTCAGGCACAACGTCGACCAGTGCCAGGTCCGTTGGTTCGTAGGAAACCCCTGAATCCGTGGTGGGATAGTGAGTGTACAGAAATCTATCGCGAGAAATCCGCGGCGTTCAAAGAGTTTCGGAAACGCGGTTCGGTCGAAAACTTCAAGCGGTTCGCTTCCCTTGAAAGCAAGTTCAAGAACTTGATCAAGGCGAAGAAAAGCGGTTACTGGCGTCGGTTCGTCGAGGGTTTGTCGCGCGAGACATCGATGAGAACTCTTTGGAACGTCGGTAGAAGAATGCGTAACGCGTCGTCGGTCAACGAGGATCGAGAAAGCTCTCCTCTATGGATCCTCAAGTTCGCAAAAAAAGTTTGTCCAGATTCCGTGCCCGTGGAGCGAATAATTCGTGATGTTTCCGACGATAGGGACGACATGGATAGGCCGTTTTCAATGATTGAATTCTCACTTGCTCTTCTTTCATGTAACAATTCCGCTCCAGGAATGGATCGAATCAAGTTCAACTTGCTTAAAAACCTCCCCGACGTCGCTAAGAGGCGCTTGTTGAACTTGTTCAATCATTTCATGGATAACAACATCGTTCCGGATGACTGGAGACAAGTGAGGGTGATAGCTGTTCAAAAACCCGGGAAACCCGCGTCGGATCATAATTCGTACCGTCCAATCGCGATGTTGTCTTGTCTACGGAAGCTGTTGGAGAAGATGGTTCTCTTTCGACTGGACAAATGGGTTGAATCGAATGGCATGTTGTCAGATACACAGTTCGGTTTCCGCAGAGGCAAATGGACGAACGACTGTCTTGCGTTGCTTTCTTCAGAAATTCAGCTTGCCTTTGCTCAAAAGCAGCAAATGGGCTCAGTGTTTTTGGATATTAAGGGGGCTTTTGATTCAGTTTGTGTCGATGTTCTTTCCGACAAACTACACGAAAGTGGCCTTTCACCAATTCTGAACAATTTTTTGTATAATTTGCTGTTTGAGAAGCAGATGAGTTTCGCTCATGGCGACTTGACAGTTTCACGAATTAGCTACATGGGCCTCCCCCAGGGTTCATGTCTAAGCCCCCTTCTTTACAACTTTTATGTTAGAGACATAGATGAATGTCTCATGGAAAACTGCACGTTAAGGCAGCTTGCGGATGACTGTGTTGTTTCTGTAACGGGATCAATAGCAGTCGATTTGCAAGGACCACTACAGGATACTTTGGACAATTTGTCTACTTGGGCTCTGAAGCTGGGTATCGAATTCTCTCCGGAGAAAACTGAGATGGTTGTCTTTTCTAAAAAACACAAACCGGCTAAGTTTCCGCTCGTTCTAATGGGTAAGACAATCACTCATAGCATGTCTTCACAATACCTCGGCATCTGGTTCGACTCCAAATGCACCTGGGGGAAGCACATTGTGTATCTGATACAGAAATGCCAAAAACGAATCAACTTTATGCGAACTATTACCGGAACATGGTGGGGAGCACACCCGGAAGATCTGATCAGGCTGTACCAAACAACCATTCTATCGGTTTTAGAATACGGTAGCTTCTGTTTTCAATCCGCGGCGAAAACACACTTGCTGAAGCTTCAACGGGTTCAGTACCGTTGCCTTCGGATCGCGTTAGGTTGCATGAACTCGACTCACACAATGAGTTTAGAGGTACTTGCTGGTGTACAGCCTCTGACAGACCGCTTTGCGGAGTTGTCGTTCCGGTTCCTCATCCGATGCGAGGTTCTGAATCCGTTAGTCATAGAAAACTTCGAAAAGCTGCTCGAACAGAATCCCCAAACTCGTTTTATGAGTGTGTACTACTGGTACATGACGCTGGAGGTAAGCCCATCTCCGGTAAACACCAATCGTGACAACTTCTCAGACTTCGACAGCTCCTTTGTGGATTTTGATCTCTCTATGAGGGATGAGATCACCGGTATACCGGAATCTTTTCGTTCCATAGGTATTCCACAAATTTTTGCAAGTAAGTTCGGGCATGTTAGCGGGGCCAGACAGTTCTTCACAGATGGTTCCAAAACCGATGATTCGACTGGATTCGGTGTCTACAACGAATTTCATAGCGCCACCTTCATGCTTCAAAAGCCATGTTCGGTATACATTGCTGAGCTTGCGGCTATATACTACACCTTAGAGTACATTCGCACTCTTCCACCTGAGCACTACTTCATTTTTACCGACAGTCTAAGCTCTCTGGAGGCTGTTCGGTCAATGAAACCGATGAAGCACTCAGCGTACTTCCTGAAAGGAATACGCCAAGTCTTGAGTGCTTTGTCCAAACGCTCATACATCATCACCATAGCTTGGGTCCCTTCACATTGTTCAATCCCCGGCAATGAGAAAGCGGACTCTCTGGCTAAGGTGGGCGCTAGCGAAGGCGATATTTACGAGCGTCAAATCGCCTTCGACGAATTTTTTGCATTGGCCCGTCAGGAGATTTTGATCAGCTGGCAACACAAATGGAGAGATGGAGAGATGGGTAGATGGTTGCACTCCATCATTCCACAGGTGTCGAAGAAGCCATGGTTCAAAGGGTTAGATTTAGGCCGCGATTTCATTCGTGTGATGTGTCGGTTGATGTCCAACCACTATTTGTTGAACGCACACACCTTCCGTATTGGGCTCTCAGAAAGCAATCTCTGTGTCTGTGGTGTGGCTTACCAGGATATCGAACATGTCGTGTGGGGATGCAATGAGTATCATGAGGTCAGATCTGAGCTGCATGAAATTCTCCGGGTCCGAGGAAAACAACGGAAACCCGTTAGAGAAGTGTTGGCAGGACTTGATTTGGAATACATGAACCTGATTTATCAGTTTTTGAAACGTGTTGATGTCAGAGTATGATGTAGTACCTTCCTTGTTTTCGTTGTCCGCCTTTTGGTTTTGTTGTTCGCCCCTGTCTGTCGTCACCCCCCTTCCGTTTGTCCTCTTCTTGTCGTTTTCTACCGATAAAGTCTTTTCTTTTTGGTTCCGTTACAGATATGGACAATTTGTCCCATCAATGTTTTAGTATAAGTTAGCAAATAATTTAGTTTTAAATCCATAAATCCCTCCTTCCCAATTTAATTTTTTTTTTCAATCCTTAACCTCGAAACAGCCGCGAGTACTTCGGCTTCCCAAACTAACATAGTTTTAAGGCAGTAATAAATTGTAAAATGTAAATTCATTGTAAAAACAAAAGATTTCGGCTCAGTTATGCCCATGTGGCGCCCGAGCCTTTCAAATAAACAAACAAGTAAAAAAAAATAAATATTGTTGGGTATAATACAAAGTAAGCAACGTTAGGCATAACTTATTGACGCAATTTGAACTTAGTATCACGCTATTTCATCCTTTGGATCATATTTAAGATATTTACAGCGCTTTTGACGTTTCTCAATCAATATGGAATTTGAAAATGATCGCTAGACTGTCAATTTCGAAAGTAAAGGGTCTAAATTTGGTCACACTATTTTAGAATCTAAAGTTTAGATCATACAGTGAAGTTTTGCACACATTAGATCGGTCGGAATTACTAAGCGACATCACCAGTATGTTTACGTCCACGTAACGTCGAACATTGTTTTAATTTTGTGAAAATAATGGTGCAAAAACCTTTTTGTCAGCCGCTGCTAGCTCTGCAACGAACTAGCATTGTTACCTGTTTCAATTGATGCCAAAGAAAAGTGTTAATTCGGCAACGGCTTTGGCCGAGGCCAGCTTGGGCTCCCAAACATGGGGACCTCTTGGCGATTCTCCTGAAAACGTGTTCGGCACAAAAATTCCCAATTGGCATTCTAGGCTATAAAATTATGTTTGTCATGCAAGTTCTCAAATTCCGAAACAATAATCCAACCAGACGTCTCCCCCAGCCCGTTTGTTTGGAGCATCGTTTAAGCAGTTGATTGGACCAAGACAGGCTAGGAAAATAGGCACAACGAAAGAGAGTAGCCATAGATATTTACAGCTGAGATTCCTCCAAAATGTCCTGCTGTGATTCCTTCAGGAATTTCTATGAGGATTACTACAGAAATTTTCTTTGAATGTTCCTAGTAATTCCTGTTCGAAATCACCTTGAGATTTCTTTAGGAGTTCTTGCTGGTATTACTCCAGGAATACTGCTGTAATTTATTCAGGAAATTTTGATAGAACCCACCAGAAAGTCATGCTGGGATCACTCAGGCAATTCCTGCTGTGGAAATCTTGGAGGAATCCCAAAAGCAACTACTGGAAAATCTCAGCTGAAAATGAATGAGAAACCCTAGCAAGAATTTCTAGTAGGAATATCTGCTGATACTTCAAGAGAGATTCCCATGGAGTCCTTGAAGAAACCTCTGGACTCCCGAGTCTGGAGTTATCGCAAGAGGAATTTCTATAGGAGTCCTTAGATGAATACCTGGAGGAATCCTTGGAAGAATATGTAAAGGAATCCTTGCAGAAACTTTTGAAGTTGTTCAACAAGAATATTAAGAGTGATCCTGTCAGGCATTTGTGGAACAATTCCAAGAGATAATCTCCAAAGATTTCTCTTGAATTGCCTACACAAAAGCCTGATAGGGTCCTCTGGAAATTCCTGCTGGGATTGCAGTAGCAATACCTTTAAGGACTACCTAGGGAGTCAACTTGAAGTTCCTCCAGGAGCTCCTCCTGTGATTTGTCCATGAATTTTTCCAAGAATTTCTCCTTGAATTCCTCTAGGGATTGTTCCAAAATTTTCTACAAAAGTTCCTCCTGAGGTTTGACTAAGAATAATTTCAAATTACTCTCTAAAAATTCTCCTGTTGTTGCTTCAGAGATTTTTCCAATGATTCCTCCAGAAATTCCCTTTGGGGTTCCTTCAGAAATGTTTGCAAGGAATCTTCGAAGAACTCTCCTGGCATTACCATTACAAATTCTTGCCAAGACTTCTCCAGAAATTTGGTACTTCTACTGGGAATTCTCTTTACATTATTTTAGGAACTAATGATGGGGTTGCTTCTGGGCTGATTAAGATTCTCTAGACATTTCTGGCAGGGATCATCCACTTTGTTTTTTTCTGGGTTTCCTACCTGCAGGAACCTCCACGAACTCCTGGAAGACTCTCAAGAGTAATAATTGGAAATATTCCTGCTGAAAGTTCTTGAAAATATCAGCAAGAATTCCCAAAGTAATTTTAGTGAGAGTTCCTGAAGGAATTCCACCAGTAATTATTGGAATACAAAGAGCAATTCTAGAGGTTTTTTTGAATAAATCTCTGAGAGATTCATTGCAAGAATACCTATCAGATATCAGGTATCAGTAGTTCCATAATCGGATTCACAGCTATCACAGGCAAATGAATCAGCTTGCTGAATATTGACCCAGAGTCGGCAGTGGCCAGTCCATGCTATGACCAGCATGCTGCAATTCTGCTTTGACAGATTTGTTAGATACTTTGCCACCCCTAGATGGCTCAGTACAATACAATTTTGTTTGACGACATGACTCCAAACTATTCCAGTATTGTTCGTGCTGAGTCAATCTGAAGCTTTATCCAACACTTGGATACCGGAATATGTAGCTGACTCAGGGCCAATGAAGTCATGTGATGCTCCAGTGCGAGCTAACTCATCAGCCAATTCATTTCCAGCGATGGAAGAATGGCCAGGTACCCATACAAGGTGAACAGCGTTTGCTGAATTCAGCTTCTCGATTTAAGTTCGACAAGCGATAACTATCTTCGACCGCGAGTTGGCCGAAGCAAGTGCCTTAATATCAGCCTGGCTATCTGAACAGAAGTATATTACTTTGCCCATTACGTGCAGCTGAAGCGCTGATTGCACTCTGCACCGCAGATAAGAGCAAAGATTTCGGTCTGAAAAACGGTACAGTGTCTACCAAGTGAGTAAGACTGATGCAGCCTTAGCTCACGAGAATAAACACCAGCATCTGCGCGACCTTCGAGAAGGGAGCCATCTTTGTAACATACGATGCCGTCTGAAATACTTCTCTCCAGATAACCAGATGTCCACTCTTCCCGGGAAGGTTATTTCGTGGAAAATGTCTTATATGGAAAATTACAAGCAATTGTAAGATCACTTGGAGCAAGAACAACATTGTCCCAATTCACCAAAAGTGGAAACAATGAGCTGTGTGTTGAACTGCGGTTCACAGGAGTTTCCTCTAGTAAACCGAGTACCCATAGGCGGTAAGTGCAAGAAAGTGCTTCTTGTTTGAGGTGAATGTGTAGTGGGGCAACGTCAAAGAGAACTTCGAGCGCTGCCGTGGGAGTTGAAGAGAACGCTCCAGATATCGCCATAAAGCACATCCTTTGGAGATGGCATAATTTTGATTGGACCGTTCTCACTTCGCCCTTTTACCACTACACAAGACATCCATAGGCCAATATTGGCCGAACAACAGTTGTGTAAATCCATTTGATATACTTGGGTTTTAGATCCCAAGTTGTACCAAAGATTCGACGGCATTGCCCGAAGGCCATACAAGCTTTCTTGATTCTGAACTCAACATGAGGTGTCCAGGAAAGCTTGGAATCAAGAATAACTCCAACGTACTGAACAGGTAAGTCACATTGATTTCAGAATCAAAGAGACGTAAAGGTCGAACACCATTACGGTTTTTGCTTTTCCATGAAAAGAACAATAGATGTTTTACTCGGATTTACCGAAAGGCCATATTGGCGACACCAACCCTCAATTACTTGAAGAGTGTTTTGCATCAGGTCGAAAAGGGTGCTGATACTGCTGATGCACATACCGACTAACAATGTTAGGTAGTCGTCGGCAAAACCATAAGTAGGAAAACCGCTATTATTGAGTTGCCTCAATAGCGTAGGTATCTGCTACGAGATTCCACAAAAGTGGTGATAAGACTCCCCCTTGGGGGCATCCACGCAATGTCGAGAAGAGATGTCGGTTTTTGAGCTTTTGGTGAATCCAAATGGAAATCATTGGAGATATACCATGACCCCGTGCGGCTCCCAATATGGCATCGAAAGACACATTCTCGTTATCTAAGAAAACACCCAAGCAGGATTGCTTTTGAGTGAATGCCTTCTCGATATCGTAAACAACTTTGTGTAAAAGAGTCACAAAGGACTTTCCAGATTGGTAAGCATGTTGGTTCACATGAAGAGGCACATTTGCCAGATGAACATCACGGATGTAATGATCGACAATGCGTTCTAAGCATTTCAGAAGAAAAGAGGTGAAACTGATAGGTCTGAATCTCTTTGCTTCTTTATACGTCGCACGACCCACTTTCGGAATAAACTTTACAGTAATATCCCGCCAGGATTTGGGAATATACCCTGTAGCAAAACTGCAAGCAAGTAGTTTTTTTTTTTTCAAAACATGTTTGAAATAATCAAATCCCTTCTGAAGCAAAATAGGATAAATCCCATCTACCCCAGCCGGATCGTTCAGCAGACCGAAAAGCTTTCTGGTAGGCCCAGGGAGCCGACCTGAAAGCCTCCGATCCAGCCGAACGTCGTCTGTTCCAACTCTTTCTACATTGTTTCCTGAGCTTCGCCAGGTCAGAGTTCCACCAAGGGATTCCTCTTGTGGTCTTCACAGACCACAGAGGGCAAGCTTCTTCAAAAGCTTCCATGATGAAGGCCGTTGTAGTATCAACGGCATCATCTAAACCACTTGGAGTGTCAATTGATGGTGAGTATCCATGAAATTTGGTTGCAACCAAATCGGCAAAGAGATCTCAGTTGGCTGAAACGCAAAGTTTGCGAAGTAACATTCACATGCTCAAACAAGATGTAGCAATGGTCAGATAAAGATTCTTCACCTGACACATGCCAATTGATCAGCTCGTGACAAATTCTGCTAGAGCAAAGCGTTATGTCTAACACTTCCACTCCGGCAGATACCATGAAGGTTAGGCGGTTGCCTATGTTAAGTAATGCAAGATCTGTACTACTTAAGTATTCCTTCAAACTGGAGCCTCTCAAATTGATGTCTGAGCTGCCGCAGACTATATGGTGAGCATTAGCATCACTACCAACAATTAGCGGACGGACTTTTGAAGTGCAGTATGCAATGACTTGCTTGGAAGCATCCGTAGGGGATGGTTCATCATGCGGTAAATAAACCGAACAATAAACGTATTTCCTGTTGAGGTTTACAACAGCTACATCGATTGTGATAGCACATATATCTCTAGTAGTTAGTTCAGAGATGAGTGTAGCAACGTTGCGTTGTTGACAAGCACACATGCTCGAGGCATGACACGTGAGTTTGCCATTTTATTTCTACTGAAAGTAGCAAACACCGGATTCACAAGGTTTCCTAGATAGAAATTTCCCTTGACTCGACTCGAGTCAAGTACAAGACACTAAAGACGACCTTGCAGTTGAGGTCAAAACACATATTTGTCAAAGGATGCAAATTCCTAGTGGAATTCAAAGGAACAGTACTTAACACGATTTTCTTTTTACTTATTATTCGGTAGTCAAACAATAACCATTAACGAAATACTTTTCATGAGCAGGAATAGATATAATGAAAATTGTTTGTTTGAACATGCCATGACGTGGGCTCAGTCGATCAATGTTTCCCCGCTGATCAAAGATACCCCGTTTTATGGTGGTAACAGTTGTCCAACTAAACAATCTTTTGTGTTTCTCTTCAACGGTTAAAATCAACCTCAAACTCATCTTCAATAGAATTAGGGAATACAATTTCTCTTCTGTATACCTGGCCAAAATTTAAAAAAAAAAAAAAACATACCATATGGAATCTGTTCTCTC